>NC_056726.1:743103184-743403184 GCF_019279795.1 Protopterus annectens
CATGCACTCAAGTGGACATATATGTGAATTTAAGTAAATCTTTATTTGCACTTTTTTAAAATAATACAGCATTTAAATTGATTTATTGGTGTTGCTTTGAATACTGTCTAGCTGGAAGTTGTGGCTCTGTTTTTTCAGTTAATGCTTATTAGAATTCCTGCATAGCCAGTGATAAGTGGGGGTGGTTCACTTCATTGTTATTCTGTTTCTGCCTTATATAAGTGGTACATGTGGGATTCATTTCAGCTAAAACTCTGAGTTTTTGCCAGTTAAGACTTACATTCAATCAACTGGACATATAAGTGAATTTAAGTAAATCTTTATCTGCACTTTTTTCAAATAATACAGCATTTAAATTGATTTATTTGTATTGCATTGAATACTATCTAGCTGGAAGTTGTGGCTCTGTTTTTTCAGTTTCGGCTTATTAGATTTCCTCTATAGCCAGTGATAAATGAGGGCATTTTAATTCATTTGTATTCGGTTTCTGCCTTATATAAGTAGTACATTTTGGATAATTTTCTGCTTAAACTCTCCGCTTTGGCCAGCTAAGACAAATATGCAATCAACTGGCTGTATAAGTAAATTTAAGTAAATCTTTCTCTGCACTTTTTTCAAATAATACAGCATTTAAATTGACGTATTTGTATTGCATTGAATACTATCAAGCTGGAAGTTGTTTCTCTGAGAATTCCTGTATAGCCAGTGATAAGTGGGGGGTAGTTCACTTCATTTTTATTTGGTTTCTGCCTTATATAAATGGTACATTTTGGATTATTTTCAGCTTAAACTCTCAGCTTTGGCCAGCTAAGACCTACAAGTAATCAACTGGCTGTATAAGTAAATTTAAGTAAATCTTTATCTGCACTTTTTTCAAATAATACAGCATTTAAATCGATTTATTTGTGTTGCATTGAATTCTGTCTAGATGGAAGTTATGGCTCTATTTTTTCAGTTAATGCTTGTTAGAATTCCTGCATAGCCAGTGATAAGTGGGGGTAGTTCACTTCATTGTAATTTGGTTTCTGATAAGTGGGGGTAGCTCACTTCATTGTTATTCGGTTTCTGCCTTATATAAGTGGTACATTTTGAATTTTTTTCTGCTAAAACTCTGAGCTTTCACCATGTAAGTCCTTCATGCAATTAACTGGACGTATAAGTGAATTTAAGTAAATCTTGAGCTGCACTTTTTTTTAAATAATGCAGCATTTAAATTGATTTATTTGTGTTGCATTGAATACTATCTTGCTGGAAGCTGTGGCTCTGTTTTTTCACTTAAAGCTTTTTAGAATTCCTGCATAGCCAGTGATAAGTGGGGGTAGTTCACTTCATTGTAATTTGGTTTCTGCCTTATATAAGTGGTACATTTTGAATTATTTTTTGCTTAAAATCACAGCTTTGGCCAGCTAAGACCTACAAGTAATCAACTGGCTGTATAAGTAAATTTAAGTAAATCTTTATCTGCACTTTTTTCCAATAATACAGCAACTAAACGGAATTATTTGTGTTGCATTGAATTCTATCTAGCTGGAAGTTGTGGCTCTGTTTTTTCAGTTAATGCTTGTTAGAATTCCTGCATAGCTAATGATAAGTGTCGGTAGTTCACTTCATTGTTATTCGGTTTCTACCTTATATAAGTAGTACATTTTGGATTATTTTCTGCCTGAACTCAGAACTTTGGCCACCTAAGACCTACATGCAATCAACTGGATGTCTAAATGAATTTAAGTAAACATTGATCTGCACTTTTTTCAAATTATACAGCATTTAAATTGATTTATTTGTGTTGCATTGAATACTATCTAGCTAAAATTTGTGGCTTTGTTTTCCCAGTTAATGCTTGTAAGAATTCCTGCATAGGCAATGATAAGTCGGGGTATTTCGCTTCATTGTTATTTGGTTTCTGCCTTATATAAGTGGTGCATTTTGGATTCTTTTCTGCTTAAACTCTGAGCTTTGGCCAGCTAAGACCTACTTGCAATCAACTGGACGTATAAATGAATTTAAGTAAATTTTTATCTGCACGTTTTTTCAAATAATACAGCATTTAAATTGATTTATTTGTGTTGCACTGAATACTATCTAGCTGGAAGTTGTGGCTCTGTTTTTTCAGTTAATTCTTGGTAGAATTCCTGCATAACCAGTGATAAGTGGGGGTGGTTCACCTCATTGTTATTCGGTTTCTGCCTTATATAAGTGGTACATTTTGGATTATTTTCTGCTTAAACTCTGAGCTTTGGCCAGCTAAGACCTGCATGCAATCACCTGGACTTATAAGTGAATTTAAGTAAATCTTTATCATCACTTTTTTCAAATAATGCACCATTTAAATTGATTTATTTGTGTTGCACTGAATACTATCTAGATGGAAGTTGTGGTTATCTTTTTTCACTTAATGCTTGTTAGATATCCTGCACAGCCAGTGATAAGTGGGGGTAGTTCACTTCATTGTTATTCGGATTCTGCCTTATATAAGTGGTAAATTTTGGATTATTTTCTGCCTGAACTCAGAAATTTGGCCAGCTAAGACCTACATACAATCAACTGGACACATAATTGAATTTAAATAAATCTTTATCTGCACTTTTTTCAAATAATACAGCATTTAAATTGATTTATTTGTGTTGGATTGAATACTGTCTAGCTGGAAGCTGTGGCTCTGTTTTTTCAGTTAAGGCTTATTAGATTTCCTGTATAGCCAGTGATAAGTGGGGGTATTTCACTTCATTTTTATTCGGTTTCTGCTTTACATAAGTGGTCCATTTTGGATTATTTTCTGATTAAACTCTGGGGCTTTGGCCAGCTAAGACCTGCATGCAATCAACTGAACTTATAAGTGAATTTAGGTAAATCCTGACCTGCACTTTCTTAAAATAATACAGCATTTAAATTGAATTATTTCTGTTGCACTGAATCCTATCTAGCTGGAAGCTGTGGCTCTGTTTTTCACTTAATGCTTGTTAGAATTACTGCATAGGCAGTGATAAGTGGGGGTAGTTCACTTCATTCTTATTTGGTTTCTGCCTTATATAAGTGGTAGATTTTGTATTATTTTCTGCTTAAACTCTCAGCTTTGGCCATCTAAGACCTACATGCAATCAACTGGCTGTATAGGTAAATATAAGTAAATCTTTATCTGCACTTTTTTCAAATAATACAGCATTTGAACTGACTTATTTGTGTTGCATTGAATACTATCTAGCTGGAAATTGTGGCTCTGTTTTTTCAGTTAATGTTTTTTACAATTCCTGCATAGCCAGTGATAAGTGACAGGAGTTCACTTCATTCTTATTCAGTTTCTGCCTTATATAAGTGGTACATTTTGGATTATTTTCTGCTTAAACTCTGGGCTTTGGACAGCTAAGACCTACATGCAATCAAATGAATGCATAAGTGAATTTAATTAAACGTTTATCTGCACTTTTTTCAAATAATACAGCATTTAAATTGATTTATTTGTGTTGTATTGAATACTATCTAGCTGGAAGTGGTGGCTCTATTTTTTTAGTTAATGATTGTTAGAATTCCTGCATAGCCAGTGATAAGTGGGCGTAGTTCACTTCATTGTTATTTGGATTCTGCCTTATATAAGTGGTACATTTTGGATTATTTTCTGCCTGAACTCAGAAATTTGGCCAGCTAAGACCTACATACTATCAACTGGACATATAAGTGAATTTAAGTAAATCTTAATCTGCACTTTTTTCAAATAATACAGCATTGAAATTGATTTATTTGTATTGCATTGAATACTACTTAGCTGGATGTTGTGGCTCTGTTTTTTCAGTTAAGGATTATTAGATTTCCTGTATAGCCAGTGATAAGTGGGGGTATTTCACTTCATTTTTATTTTGTTTCTGCCTTGTATAAGTAGTACATTTTGGATTATTTTCTGCTTAAACTCTCAGCTTTGGCCAGCTAAGACCTACATGCAATCTGGCTGTATAAGTAAATTTAAGTAAATCTTTATCTGCACTTTTTTCAAATAATACAGCATTTAAATTGATTTATTTGCGTTGCATTAAATAATAACTAGCTGGAATTTGCGGCTCTGTTTTTTCAATTAAGGCTTGTTAGAATTCCTGCATAACCAGTGATAAGTGGGGGTACTTCGCTTCATTGTTATTCAGTTTCTGGCTTATATAAGTGATACATTTTGTATTATTTTCTGCTTCAACTCTAAGCTTTGGCCAGCTAATACCTACATGCCATCACCTGGACATATAAGTGAATTTAAGTAAACTTTTATCTGCACTTTTTTCAAATAATACAGCATTTAAATTGATTTATTTGTATTACATTGAATTCTATCTAGCTGGAAGTTATGGCTCTGTTTTTTCAATTAATGCTTGTTAGAATTCCTGCATAGCCAGTGATAAGTGGGGGTAGTTCACGTCATTGTTATTCGGTTTCTGCCTTATATAAGTGGTACATTTTTGATTATTTTCTATTTAAACTCTGAGCTTTGGCCAGCTAAGACCTGCATGCAATCAACTGGATGTATAAGTGAATATAAGTAAATCTTTATCAGCACTTTTTTCAAATAATACACCATTTAAATTGATTTATTGTGTTGCATTGAATACTATCTAGCCGGAAGTTGTGGCTCTGTTTTTTCAATTAATGCTTGCTAGAATTCCTGCCTAGCAAGTGATACGTGGGGGTAGTTCACTTCATTGTTATTCAGTTTCTGCCTTATATAAGTGGTACATTTTGGATTATTTTTTGATTAAACTCTGGGGCGTGGCCAGCTAAGACATGCATGCAATCAACTGGACTTATAAGTGAATTTAAGTAAATCTTGAACTGCACTTTCTTAAAATAATACAGCATTTAAATTGATTTATTTACGTTGCAATGAATCCTATCTAGCTGGAAGCTGTGGCTCTGTTTTTTCACTTAATGCTTGTTAGAATTCCTGCATAGCCAGTGATATGTGGGGGTAGTTCACTTCATTGTTATTTGGTTTCTGCCTTATATAAGTGGTACATTTTGGATTATTTTCTGCTTAAACTCTCAGCTTTGGCCATCTAAGACTTACATGCAATCAACTGGCTGTATAGGTAAATGTAAGTAGATCTTTATCTGCACTTTTTTCAAATAATACAGCAATTAAATGGATTAATTTGTGTTGCATTGAAATCCACCTAGCTGGAAGTTGTGGCTCTGTTTTTTCATTTAATGCTTGTTAGAATTCCTGCATAGCCAGTGATAAGTGGGGATAGTTCACTTCATTGTTATTCAGTTTCTGCCTTGTATAACTGGTACATTTTGGATTATTTTCTGCTTAAACTCTGAGCTTTGGCCAGCTAAGACCTATATGCAATCAACTGGACGTACAAATGAATTTAAGTAAATCTTGATCTCACTTATTTCAAATAATACAGCATTTAAATTGATTTGTTTGTGTTGCATTGAATACTATCTAGCTGAATGTTGTGGCTCTGTTTTCCCAGTTAATGCTTGTTAGAATTCCTGAATAGACAATGATAAGTGGGGGGTAGTTTACTTCATTGTTATTTGGTTTCTGCCTTATATACGTGGTGCATTTTGGATTCTTTTCTGCTTACACTCTGAGCTTTGGCCAGTAAAGACCTACTTGCAATCAAATGGACGTATAAATGAATTTAAGTAAATCTTTATCTAGGCTTTTTTTCAAATAATACAGCATTTAAATTGATTTATTTCTGTTGCATTGAATACTATCTAGCTGGAAGTTGTGGCTCTGTTTTTTCAGTTAATTCTTGTTAGAATTCCTGCCTAGCCAGTGATACGTGGGGGTAGTTCACTTCATTATTATTCGGATTCTGCCTTATATAAGTGGTACATTTTGGATAATTTTCTGCTTACACTATGGGCTTTGGCCAGCTAAGACCTACATGCAATCAACTGGACTTATAAGTCAATTTAAGTAAATCTTTATCAGTACTTTTTTCAAATAATGCACCATTTAAATTGATTTATTTGTGTTGCATTGAATACTATCTAGCTGGAAGTTGTGGTTCACTTTTTTCACTTAATGCTTGTTAGATATCCTGCATAGCCAGTGATAAGTGGGGGTAGTTCACTTCATTGTTATTCAGTTTCTGCCTTATATAAGTGGTACATTTTGGATTATTTTCTGCCTGAACTCAGAACTTTGGCCAGCTAAGACCCACATGCAATCAACTGGACATATAAGTGAATTTAAGTAAATCTTTATCTGCATTTTTTTCAAATAATACAGCATTTAAATTGATTTATTTGTGTTGCATTGAATACTGTCTAGCTGGAAGTTGTGGTTCTGCTTTTTCAGTTAATGCTTATTAGAATTCCTGCATAGCCTGTGATAAGTGGGGGTAGTTCATTTCATTTTTATTCGGTTTCTGCCTTATATAAGTGGTACATTTTGGATCATTTTCTGCTTAAACTATGGGCTTTGGCCAGCTAAGACCTACATGCAATCAACTGGACTTATAAGTTAATTTAAGTAAATCGTTATCAGTACTTTTTTCAAATAATGCACCATTTAAATTGATTTATTTGTGTTGCATTGAATACTATCTTGCTGAAAGTTGTGGCTCTGTTTTCCCAATTAATGCTTGTTAGAATTCCTGCATAGGCAATGATAAGTTGGGGTAGTTCATTTCATTGTTATTTGGTTTCTGTCTTATATAAGTGGTGCATTTTGGATTATTTTCTGCTTAAACTCTGAGCTTTGGCTAGCTAGACCTACTTGCAATCAACTGGACATATAAATTAATTTAAGTAAATCTTTATCTGCACTTTTTTTCAAAAAATACAGCATTTAAATTGATTTATTTGTGTTTTATTGAATACTATCAAGCTTGAAGTTGTGGCTCTGATTTTTCAGTTAATTCTTGTTAGAATTCCTGCATAACCAGTGATAAGTGGGGGTGTTTCACTTCATTGTTATTTGGTTTCTGCCTTATATAAGTGGTACATTTTTGATTATTTTCTGCTTAGACTCTGAGCTTTGGCCAGCTAAGGCCTGCATGCAATCAACTGGATGTATTAGTGAATATAAGTAAATCTTTATCAGCACTTTTTTCAAATAATACACCATTTAAATTGATTTATTTGTGTTGCATTGAATACTATCTAGCTGTAAGTTGTGGCTCTGTTTTTTCAGTTAATTCTTGTTAGAATTCCTGCCTAGCCAGTGATACGTGGGGGTAGTTCACTTCATTGTTATTTGGTTTCTGCCTTATATAAGTGGTACATTTGGGATTATTTTCTGATTAAACTCTGGGGCTTTGGCCAACTAAGACCTGCATGCAATCAACTGGACTTATAAGTGAATTTAAGTAAATCTTTATCATCACTTTTTTCAAATAATGCACCATTTAAATTGATTTATTTGTGTTGCACTGAATACTATCTAGCTGGAAGTTGTGGTTCCCTTTTTTCACTTAATGCTTTTTAGATATCCTGCATAGCCACTGATAAGTGGGGGTAGTTCACTTCATTGTTATTTGGATTCTGCCTTATATAAGTGGTACATTTTGGATTATTTTCTGCCTGAACTCAGAACTTTGGCCAACTAAGACCTACATGCACTCAAGTGGACATATATGTGAATTTAAGTAAATCTTTATTTGCACTTTTTTAAAATAATACAGCATTTAAATTGATTTATTGGTGTTGCATTGAATACTGTCTAGCTGGAAGTTGTGGCTCTGTTTTTCAGTTAATGCTTATTAGAATTCCTGCATAGCCAGTGATAAGTGGGGGTGGTTCACTTCATTGTTATTCTGTTTCTGCCTTATATAAGTGGTACATGTTGGATTAATTTCTGCTTAAACTCTGAGTTTTTGCCAGTTAAGACTTATATTCAATCAACCGGACATATAAATGAATTTAAGTAAATCTTTATCTGCACTTTTTTCAAATTATACAGAATTTAAATTGATTTATTTGTATTGCATTGAATACTATCTAGCTGGAAGTTGTGGCTCTGTTTTTTCAGTTTAGGCTTATTAGATTTCCTCTATAGCCAGTGATAAATGAGGGTATTTCAATTCATTTTTATTCTGTTTCTGCCTTATATAAGTAGTACATTTTGGATAATTTTCTGCTTAAACTCTCAGCTTTGGCCAGCTAAGACCAATATGCAATCAACTGGCTGTATAAGTAAATTTAAGTAAATCTTTATCTGCACTTTTTTAAATAATACAGTATTTAAATTGATGTATTTGTATTGCATTGAATACAATCTAGCTGGAAGTTGTGGCTCTGAGAATTCCTGTATAGCCAGTGATAAGTGGGGGGTGGTTCACTTCATTTTTATTTGGTTTCTGCCTTATATAAGTGGTACATTTTGGATTATTTTCTGCTTAAACTCTCAGCTTTGGCCAGCTAAGACCTACAAGCAATCAACTGGCTGTGTAAGTAAATTTAAGTAAATCTTTATCTGCACTTTTTTCAAATAATACAGTATTTAAATCGATTTATTTGTGTTGCATTGAAATCTGTCTAGCTGGAAGTTATGGCTCTATTTTTTCAGTTAATGCTTGTTAGAATTACTGCCTACCAGTGATAAGTGGGGGTAGCTCACTTCATTGTTATTCGGTTTCTGCCTTATATAAGTGGTACATTTTGTTTTTTTTCTGCTTAAACTCTGAGCTTTCGCCATGTAAGACCTTCATGCAATCAACTGGACGTATAAGTGAATTTAAGTAAATCTTGAGCTGCACTTTTTTAAATAATACAGCATTTAAATTGATTTATTTGTGTTGCATTGAATACTATCTTGCTGGAAGCTGTGGCTCTGTTTTTTCACTTAAAGCTTTTTAGAATTCCTGCATAGCCAGTGATAAGTGGGGTTAGTTCACTTCATTGTAATTTTGTTTCTGCCTTATATAAGTGGTACATTTTAGATTATTTTTTGCTTAAAATCGCAGCTTTGGCCATCTAAGACCTACATGCAATCAACTGGATGTCTAAATGAATTTAAGTAAACATTTATCTGCAGTTTTTTCAAATAATACAGCATTTAAATTGTTTTATTTGTATTGCATTGAATTCTACCTAGCTGGAAGTTGTGGCTCTGATTTTTCAGTTAATTCTTGTTAGAATTCCTGCATAACCAGTGATAAGTGGGGGTGGTTCACTTCATTGTTATTTGGTTTCTGCCTTATATAAGTGGTACATTTTTGATTATTTTCTGCTTAGACTCTGAGCTTTGTCCAGCTAAGGCCTACATGCAATCAACTGGACGTATAAATGAATTTAAGTAAATATTTATCAACACTTTTTTCAAATAATACACCCTTTAATTTGATATATTTGTGTTGCATTGAATACTATCTAGCTGGAAGTTGTGGCTCTGTTTTTTCAGTTAATGCGTGTTAGAATTCCTGCCTATCCAGTGATACGTGGGGGTAGCTCACTTCATTGTTATTCAGTTTCTGCCTTATATAAGTGGTACATTTTGGATTATTTTCTGCTTAAACTCTGAGCTTTGGCCAGCTAAGACCTGCATGCAATCAATTGGACTTATAAGTGAATTTAAGTAAATCTTTATCATCACTTTTTTCAAATAATGCTCAATTTAAATTGATTTATTTGTGTTGCACTGAATACTATCTAGCTGGAAGTTGTGGTTCTCTTTTTTCACTTAATACTTGTTAGATATCCTGCATAGCCAGTGATAAGTGGGGGTAGTTCACTTCATTGTTATTTGGATTCTGCCTTATATAAGTGGTACATTTTGGATTAATTTCTGCCTGAACTCAGGAATTTGGCCATCTAAGACCTACATACAATCAACTGGACACATAAGTGAATTTAAGTAAATCTTTATCTGCACTTTTTTCAAATAATACAGCATTTAAATTGATTTATTTGTGTTGCATTGAATACTGTCTAGCTGGAAGCTGTGACTCTGTTTTTTCAGTTAAGGCTTATTAGATTTCCTGTATATCCAGTGATAAGTGGGGGTATTTCACTTCATTTTTATTCGGTTTCTGCCTAATATAAGTGGTCCATTTTGGATTATTTTCTGATTAAGCTCTGGGGCTTTGGCCAGCTAAGACTTGCATGCAATCAACTGGACTTATAAGTGAATTTAAGTAAATCCTGACCTGCACTTTCTTAAAATAATACAGCATTTAAATTGATTTATTTCTGTTGCACTGAATCCTATCTAGCTGGAAGCTGTGGCTCTGTTTTTTCACTTAATGCTTGTTAGAATTCCTGCATAGCCAGTGATAAGTGGGGGTAGTTCACTTCATTCTTATTTGGTTTCTGCCTTATATAAGTGGTACATTTTGTATTATTTTCTGCTTAAACTCTCAGCTTTGGCCATCTAAGACCTACATGCAATCAACTGGCTGTATAGGTAAATATAAGTAAATCTTTATCTGCACTTGTTTCCAATAATACAGCAATTAAATGGATTTATTTGTGTTGCATTGAATTTTACCTAGCTGGAAGTTGTGGCTCTGTTTTTTCAGTTAATGCTTGTTAAATTCCTACATAGCCAGTGATAAGTGGGAGTAGTTCACTTCATTGTTATTCAGTTTCTGCCTTATATAAGTGGTACATTTTGGATTATTTTCTGCCTAAACTCCAAGCTTTGGCCAGCTAAGACCTATATGCAGTCAACTGGATGTATAAGTGAATTAAGTAAATCTTTATCTGCACTTTTTTCAACTAATACAGTATTTAAATTGATTTATTTGTATTGCATTGAATACTGTCTAGCTGGAAGTTGTGGCTCTGTTTTTTCAGTTAAGGCTTATTAGAATTCCTGCATAGTCAGTGATAAGAGGGGGGTAGTTCACTTCATTTTTATTTGGTTTCTGCCTTATACAAGTGGTACATTTTGGATTATTTTCTGCTTAAACTCTCAGCTTTGGCCAGCTAAGACCTACATGCAATCAAATGGCTGTATAAGTTAATTTAAGTAAATCTTTATATTCACTTTTTTCAAATAATACAGCATTTAAATCGATTTATTTGTGTTGCAATGAATTCTATCTAGCTGGAAGTTATGGCTCTGTTTTTTCAGTTAATGCTTGTTAGAATTTCTGCATAGCCAGTGATAAGTGGGGTTGTTCACTTCATTGTTATTCGGTTTCTGCCTTATATAAGTGGTACGTTTTGGATTATTTTCTGCTTAAACTCTGAGCTTTGGCCATGTTTGACCTACATGCAATCAACTGGACGTATAAGTGAATTTAAGTAAATATTGAGCCGCACTTTTTTAAAATAATACAGCATTTAAATTGATTTATTTGTGTAGCATTGAATACTATCTAGCTGAAAGCTGTGGCTCTGTTTTTTCAGTTAATGCTTGGTAGAATTCCTGCATAGCCAGTGATAAGAGGAGGTAATTCACTTCATTGTTATTTGGTTTCTGCCTTATACAAGTGGTACATTATGGATTATTTGCTGCTTAAACTATCAGCTTTGGCCAGTTAAGACCTACTTGCAATCAACTGGACGTATAAATGAATTTAAATATATCTTGATCTGCACTTTTTTCAAATAATACAGCATTTAAATTGATTTATTTGTGTTGCATTGAATACTATTTAGCTGAATGTTGTGGTTCTGTTTTCCCAATTAATGCTTGTTTGAATTCCTGCATAGGCAATGATAAGTGGGGGTAGTTCACTTCATTGTTATTTGCTTTCTGCCTTATATAAGTGGTGCATTTTGGATTCTTTTCTGCTTAAACTATGAGCTTTGGCCAGCTAAGACCTACTTGCAATGAACTGGACGTATAAGTTAATTTAAGTAAATCTTTATCTGCACTTTTTTTCAAATAATACAGCATTTAAATTGATTTATTTGTATTGCATTGAATACTATCTAGCTGGAAGTTGTGGCTCTGTTTTTTCAGTTAAGGCTTATTAGATTTCCTGTATAGCCAGTGATAAGTGGGGGTATTTCAATTCATTTTTATTCGGTTTCTGCCTTATATAAGAAGTACATTTTGGATTATTTTCTGCTTAAACTCTCAGATTTGGCCAGCTAAGACCTACATGCAATCAACTGGCTGTATAAGTAAATTTAAGTAAATCTTTATCTGCACTTTTTCAAATAATACAACACTTAAATTGATTTATTTGTGTTGCATTAAATTATAACTAGCTGGAAGTTGTGGCTTTGTTTTTTCTATTAAGGCTTGTTAGAATTCCTGCATAGCCAGTGATAAGTGGGTGTACCTCACTTCATTGTTATTCAGTTTCTGGTGTATATAAGTGGTACATTTTGGATTGTTTTCTGCTTAAACTCTAAGCTTTGGCCAGCTAAGACCTACATGCCATCAACTGGACATATAAGTGAATTTAAGTAAATCTTTATCTGCACTTTTTTCAAATAATACAGCATTTAAATTGATTTATTTGTATTACATTGAATTCTATCTAGCTGGACGTTATGGCTCTGTTTTTTCAATTAATGCTTGTTAGAATTCCTGCATAGCCAGTGATAAGTGGGGGTAGTTCATTTCATTGTTATTCGGTTTCTGCCTTATATAACTGGTACATTCTTCACTATTTTCTACTTAAACTCTGAGCTTTGGCCAGCTAAGACCTGCATGCAATCAACTGGATGTATAAGTGAATATAAGTAAATCTTTATCAGCACTTTTTTCAAATAATACACCATTTAACTTGATTTATTTGTGTTGCATTGAATACTATCTAGCTGGAAGTTGTGGCTCTCTTTTTTCAGTTAATGCTTGTTAGAATTCATGCCTAGCAAGTGATACGTGGGGGTAATTCACTTCATTGTTATTTGGTTTCTGCCTTATATACGTGCTACATTTTGTATTATTTTCTGCTTAAACTCTCAGCTTTGGCCATCTAAGAACTAAATGCAATCGACTGGCTGTATAGGTAAATTTAAGTAAATCTTTATCTGCACTTTTTTCAAATAATACAGCAATTAAATTGATTTATTTGTGTTGCATTGAATTCTACCTAGCTGGAAGTTGTGGCTCTGTTTTTTCAGTTAATGCTTGTTAGAATTCCTGCATAGCCAGTGATAGGTGGGGGTAGTTCACTTCATTGTTATTCAATTTCTGTCTTATATAAGTGGTACATTTTGGATTATTTTCTCCTTAAACTCTGAGCTTTGGCCAGCTAAGACCTACATGCAATCAACTGGACGTATGAATGAATTTAAGTAAATCTTGATCTCAATTTTTTCAAATAATACAGCATTTAAATTGATTTGTTTGTGTTGCATTGAATACTATCTAGCTGAATGTTGAGGCTCTGTTTTCCCAGTTAATGCTTGATAGAATTCCTGAATAGGCAATGATAAGTGGGGGTAGTTCACTTCATTATTATTCGGTTTCTGCCTTATATAAGTGGTACATTTTGGATTATTTTCTGCCTAAACTCTGAGCTTTGGCCAGCTAAGACCTATATGCAATCAACTGGATGCATAGGTGAATTAAGTAAATCTTTATCTGCACTTTTTTCAACTAATACAGCATTTAAATTGATTTATTTGTATTGCATTGAATACTGTCTAGCTGGAAGTTGTTGCTCTGTTTTTCCAGTTAAGGCTTATTAGAATTCCTGAATAGCCAGTGATAAGTGGGGGTAGTTCACTTCATTGTTATTTTGTTTCTGCATTATATAAGTGGTACATTTTGGATTATTTTCTGCTAAAACTCTGGACTTTGGCCAGATAAGATCTGCATGCAATCAACTGGACTTATAAGTGAATTTAAGTAAATCTTTATCAGCACTTTTTTCATATAATGCACCATTTAAATTGATTTATTTGTGTTGCACTGAATACTATCTAGCTGGAAGTTGTGGTTCTCTTTTTTCACTTAATGCTTGTTAGATATCCTGCATAGCCAGTGATATGTGGGGGTAGTTCACTTCATTGTTATTCAGTTTCTGCCTTTTATAAGTAGTACATTTTGGATTATTTTCTGCCTGAACTCAGAACTTTGGCCAGCTAAGACCTACATGCACTCAACTGGACATATAAGTGAATTTAAGTAAATCCTTATTTGCACTTTTTTCAAATAATACAGCATTTAAATTGATTTACTTGTGTTGCATTGAATACTGTCTAGCCGGAAGTTGTAGCTCTGTTTTTTCAGTTAAGGCTTGTTAGAAATCCTTCATAGCCAGTGATAAGTTGGGGTAGTTCACTTCATTGTTATTCAGTTTCTTCCTTATATAATTGGTACATTTTGGATAATTTTCTGCTTAATCTCTGAGTTTTGGCCAGCTAAGACCTACATGCAATCAACTGGATGTATAAATAAATTTAATTAAATCTTGATCTGCACTTTTTTCAAATAATACAGCATTTAAATTGATTTATTTGTGTTGCATTGAATATTATCTAGCTGAAAGTTGTGGCTCTGTTTTCCCAGTTAATGCTTGTTAGATATCCTGCATAGCCAGTGATAAGTGGGGGTAGTTCACTTCATTGTTATTCAGTTTCTGCCTTATATAAGTGGTACATTTTGGATTATTTTCTACCTGAACTCAGAAATTTGGCCAGCTAAGACTTACATACAATCAACTGGACACATAAGTGAATTTAAGAAAATCTTTATCTGCACTTTTTTCAAATAATACAGCATTTAAATTGATTTATTTGTGTTGCATTGAATACTGTCTAGCTGGGAGTTGTGGCTCTGTTTTTTCAGTTAATGCTTGTTAGAATTCCTGCATAGCCAGTGATAAGTGGGGTAGTTCACTACATTGTTATTCGGTTTCTACCTTATATAAGTGGAACATTTTGGATTATTTTCTCCTTAAACTCTGAGCTTTGGCCATGTAAGACCTACATGCAATCAACTGGATGTATAAGTGAATTTAAGTAAATCTTGAGCTGTTCTTTTTTAAAATAATACTGCATTTAAATTGATTTATTTGTGTTGCATTGAATACTATCTATCTGGAAGCTGTGGCTCTGCTTTTTCAGTTAATGCTTGTTAGAATTCCTGCATAACCAGTGATAAGTGGAGGTAGTTCACTTCATTGTTATTTGGTTTCTGCTTTATATAAGTGGTACATTTTGGATTATTTGCTGCTTAAACTCTGAGCTTTGGCCAGCTAAGACCTACATGCAATCAACTGGACGCATAAATGAATTTAAGTATATCTTGATCTGCACTTTTTTCAAATAATACAGCATTAAAATTGATTTATTTGTGTTGCATTGAATACTATCTAGCTGAATGTTGTAGCTCTGTTTTCCCAGTTAATGCTTGTTTGAATTCCTGCATAAGCAATGATAAGTGGGGGTAGTTCACTTCATTGTTATTTGGTTTCTGCCTTATATAAGTGGTGCATTTTGGATTCTTTTCTGCTTAAACTCTGAGCTTTGGCCAGCTAAGACCTACTTGCAATCAACTGGACGTATAAATGAATTTAAGTAAATCTTTATCTGCACTTTTTTTCAAATAGTACACCATTTAAATTGATTTATTTGTGTTGCATTGAATACTATCTAGCTGGAAGTTGTGGCTCTGTTTTTTCAGTTAATGCTTGGTAGAATTCCTGCCTTGCCAATGACACGTGGGGGTAGTTCACTTCATTGTTATTTCGTTTCTGCCTTATATAAGTGGTACATTTTGGATTATTTTCTGCTAAAACTCTGGACTTTGGCCAGATAAGATCTGCATGCAATCAACTGGACTTATAAGTGAATTTAAGTAAATCTTTATCAGCACTTTTTTCAAATAATACAGCATTTAAATTGATTTATTTGTGTTGCATTGAATACTGTCTAGCTGGAAGATGTAGCTCTGTTTTTTCAGTTAATGCTTGTTAGAATTCCTGCATAGCCAGTGATAAGTTGGGGTAGTTCACTTCATTGTTATTCAGTTTCTGCCTTATATAATTGGTACATTTTGGATAATTTTCTGCTTAATCTCTGAGCTTTGGCCAGCTAAGACCTACATGCAATCAACTGGATGTATAAATGAATTTAATTAAATCTTGATCTGCACTTTTTTCAAATAATACAGCATTTAAATTGATTTATTTGTGTTGCATTGAATATTATCTAGCTGAAAGTTGTGGCTCTGTTTTTCCAGTTAATGCTTGTTAGATATCCTGCATAGCCAGTGATAAGTGGGGGTAGTTCACTTCATTGTTATTCAGTTTCTGCCTTATATAAGTGGTACATTTTGGATTATTTTCTACCTGAACTCAGAAATTTGGCCAGCTAAGACCTACATACAATCAACTGGACACATAAGTGAATTTAAGAAAATCTTTATCTGCACTTTTTTCAAATAATACAGCATTTAAATTGATTTATTTGTGTTGCAGTGAATACTGTCTAGCTGGAAGTTGTGGCTCAGTTTTTTCAGTTAATGCTTATTAGAATTCCTGCATAGCCAGTGATAAGTGGGGGTAGTTCACTTCATTGTTATTCTGTTTCTGCCTTATATAAGTTGTACATTTTGGATTATTTTCTGCTTAAACTCTGAGCTTTGGCCAGCTAAGACCTACATTCAATCAATTGGCTGTATAAGTAAATTTAATTAAATCTTTATCTGCACTTTTTTCAAATAATACAGCATTTAAATTAATTTATTTCTGTCGCACTGAATACTATCTAGCTGAAAGTTGTGGCTCTGTTCTCCAAGTTAATGCTTGTTAGAATTCCTGCATAACCAGTGATAAGTGGGAGTAGTTCACTTCATTGTTATTCAGTTTCTCCCTTATATAAGTTGTACATTTTGGATTATTTCCTGCTTAAACTCTGAGCATTGGCCAGCTAAGACCTACATGCAATCAACTGGACGTATAAATTAATTTAAGTAAATCTTGATCTCACTTTTTTCAAATAATACAGCATTTAAATTGATTTGTTTGTGTTGCATTGAATACTATCTAGCTGAATGTTGTGGCTCTGTTTTCCCAGTTAATGCTTGTTAGAATTCTTGAATAGGCAATGATAAGTGGTGGTAGTTCACTTCATTGTTATTTGGTTTCTGCCTTATGTAAGTGGTTCATTTTGGTTTCTTTTCTGCTTAAACTCTGAGCTTTGGCAAGCTAAGACCTACTTGCAATCAACTGGACATATAAATTAATTTAAGTAAATCTTTATCTGCACTTTTTTTCAAATAATACAGCATTTAAATTGATTTATTTGTGTTGCATTGAATACTATCTATCTGGAAGTTGTGGCTCTGTTTTTTCAGTTAATGCTTGTTAGAATTCATGCCTAGCAAGTGATACGTGGGGGTAATTCACTTCATTGTTATTTGGTTTCTGCCTTATATATGTGCTACATTTTGTATTATTTTCTGCTTAAACTCTCAGCTTTGGCCATCTAAGAACTAAATGCAATCAACTGGCTGTATAGGTAAATTTAAGTAAATCTTTATCTGCACTTTTTTTCAAATAATACAGCAATTAAATGGATTTATTTGTGTTGCATTGAATTCTACCTAGCTTGAAGTTGTGGCTCTGTTTTTTCAGTTAATGCTTGTTAGATTTCCTGCATAGCCAGTGATAAGTGGGGGTAGTTCACTTCATTGTTATTCAATTTCTGCCTTATATAAGTGGTACATTTTGGATTATTTTCTCCTTATACTCTGAGCTTTGGCCAGCTAAGACCTACATGCAATCAACTGGATGTATGAATGAATTTAAGTAAATCTTGATCTCAATTTTTTCAAATAATACAGCATTTAAATTGATTTGTTTGTGTTGCATTGAATACTATCTAGCTGAATATTGAGGCTCTGTTTTCCCAGTTAATGCTTGATAGAATTCCTGAATAGGCAATTATAAGTGGGGGTAGTTCACTTCATTATTATTCAGTTTCTGCCTTATATAAGTGGTACATTTTGGATTATTTTCTGCCTAAACTCTGAGCTTTGGCCAGCTAAGACCTATATGCAATCAACTGGATGTATAAGTGAATTAAGTAAATCTTTATCTGCACTTTTTTCAACTAATACAGAATTTAAATTGATTTATTTGTATTGCATTGAATACTGTCTAGCTGGAAGTTGTGGCTCTGTTTTTCCAGTTAGGGCTTTTTAGAATTCCTGAATAGCCAGTGATAAGTGGGGAGGGGGTTGCTCTGTTCATTTTTATTTGGTTTCTGCCTTATACAAGTGGTACATTTTGGATTATTTTCTGCTTAAACTCTCAGCTTTGGCCAGGTAAGACCTACATGCAATCAAATGGCTGTATAAGTAAATTTAAGTAAATCTTTATCTGCACTTTTTTCAAATAATACAGCATTTAAATCGATGTATTTGTGTTGCATCGAATTCTATCTAGCTGGAAGTTATGGCTCTGTTTTTTTCAGTTAATGCTTGTTAGAATTCCTGCATAGCCAGTGATAAGTGGAGGTAGTTCACTTCATTGTTATTTGGTTTCTGCTTTATATAAGTGGTACATTTTGGATTATTTGCTGCTTAAACTCTGAGCTTTGGCCAGATAAGACCTACATGCAATCAACTGGACGTATAAATGAATTTAAGTATATCTTGATCTGCACTTTTTTCAAATAATACAGCATTAAAATTGATTTATTTGTGTTGCATTGAATACTATCTAGCTGAATGTTGTGGCTCTGTTTTCCCAGTTAATGCTTGTTAGAATTCCTGCATAGGCAATGATGAGTGGGGGTAGTTCACTTCATTGTTATTTAGTTTCTGCCTTATATAAGTGGTGCATTTTGGATTCTTTTCTGCTTAAACTCTGAGCTTTGGCCAGCTAAGACCTACTTGCAATCAACTGGACGTATAAATGAATTTAAGTAAATCTTTATCTGCACTTTTTTTCAAATAGTACAGCATTTAAAGTGATGTATTTGTGTCACAGTAAATACTATCTAGCTGGAAGTTGTGGCTCTGTTTTTTCAGTTAATTCTTGGTTGAATTCCTGCATAAACAGTGATAAGTGGGGGTGGTTCACTTCATTGTTATTCGGTTTCTGCCTTATATAAGTGGTACATTTTGGATTATTTTCTGCTTAAACTCTGAGCTTTGGCCAGATAAGACCTGCATGCAATCAACTGGATGTATAAGTGAATTTAAGTAAATCTTTATCAGCACTTTTTTCAAATAATACACCATTTAAATTGATTTATTTGTGTTGCATTGAATACTATCTAGCTGGAAGTTGTGGCTCTGTTTTTTCAGTTAATGCTTGGTAGAATTCCTGCCTTGCCAGTGATACGTGGGGGTAGTTCACTTCATTGTTATTTCGTTTCTGCCTTATATAAGTGGTACATTTTGGATTATTTTCTGCTAAAACTCTGGACTTTAGCCAGATAAGATCTGCATGCAATCAACTGGACTTATAAGTGAATTTAAGTAAATCTTTATCAGCACTTTTTTCATATAATGCACCATTTAAATTGATTTATTTGTGTTGCACTGAATACTATCTAGCTGGAAGTTTTTGTTCTCTTTTTTCACTTAATGCTTGTTAGATATCCTGCATAGCCAGTGATACGTGGGGGTAGTTCACTTCATTGTTATTCGGTTTCTGCCTTATATAAGTACTACATTTTGGATTATTTTCTGCCTGAACTCAGAACTTTGGCCAGCTAAGACCTACAGGCACTCAACTGGACATATAAGTGAATTTAAGTAAATCCTTATTTGCACTTTTTTCAAATAATACAGCATTTAAATTGATGTATTTGTGTTGCATTGAATACTGTCTAGCTGGAAGTTGTAGCTCTGTTTTTTCAGTTAATGCTTGTTAGAATTCCTGCATAGCCAGTGATAAGTGGGGGTAGTTTACTTCATTGTTATTCGGATTCTGCCTTATATAAGTGGTACATTTTTGATTATTTTATACCTGAACTCAGAAATTTGGCCAGCTAAGACCTACATACAATCAACTGGCTGTATAAGTAAATTTAAGTAAATCTTTATCTGCACTTTTTTCAAATAATACAGCATTTAAATTGATTTATTTCTGTCGCACTGAATACTATCTAGCTGAAAGTTGTGGCTCTTTTTTTCCAATTAATGCTTGTTAGAATTCCTGCATAACCAGTGATAAGTGGGAGTAGTTCACTTCATTGTTATTTGGTTTCTGCCTTATATAAGTGGTACATTTTGGATTATTTCCTGCTTAAACTCTGAGCTTTGGCCAGCTAAGACCTACATGCAATCAACTGGACATATAAATTAATTTAAGTAAATCTTGATCTCACTTTTTTCAAATTATACAGCATTTAAATTGATTTGTTTGTGTTGCATTGAATACTATCTAGCTGAATGTTGTGGCTCTGTTTTCCCAGTTAATGCTTGTTAGAATTCCTGAATAGGCAATGATAAGTGGGGGTAGTTCACTTCATTGTTATTTGGTTTCTGCCTTATATAAGTGGTTCATTTTGGATTCATTTCTGCTTAAACTCTGAGCTTTGGCCAGCTAAGACCTACTTGCAATCAACTGGACGTATAAATTAATTTAAGTAAATCTTTATCTGCACTTTTTTTCAAATAATACAGCAATTAAATTGATTTATTTGTGTTGTATTGAATACTATCAAGCTGGAAGTTGTGGCTCTGATTTTTCAGTTAATTCTTGTTAGAATTCCTGCATAACCAGTGATAAGTGGGGGTGTTTCACTTCATTGTTATTTGGTTTCTGCCTTATATAAGTGGTACATTTTTATAATTTTCTGCTTAGACTCTGAGCTTTGGCCAGCTAAGGCCTGCATGCAATCAACTGGATGTATAAGTGAATATAAGTAAATCTTTATCAGCATTTTTTTCAAATAATACACCATTTAATTTGATGTATTTGTGTTGCATTGAATACTATCTAGCTGGAAGTTGTGGCTCTGTTTTTTCAGTTAATGCTTGTTAGAATTCCTGCCTAGCCAGTGATACGTGGGGCTAGTTCACTTCATTGTTATTCAGTTTCTGCCTTATATAAGTCATACATTTTGGATTATTTTCTGTTTAAACTCTGGGGCTTTGGCCAGCTAAGACCTGCATGCAATCAACTGGACTTATAAGTGAATTTAAGTAAATCTTTATCATCACTTTTTTCAAATAATGCACCATTTAAATTGATTTATTTGTGTTGCATTGAATACTATCTAGCTGGAAGTTGTGGTTCTCTTTTTTCACTTAATGATTGTTAGATATCCTGCATAGCCAGTGATAAGTGGGGGTAGTTCACTTCATTTTTTTTTCCGATTTCTGCCTTATATAAGTGGTACATTTTGGATTATTTTCTGCCTGAACTCAGAAATTTGGCCAGCTAAGACCTACATACAATCAACTGGACACATAAGTGAATTTAAGTAAACCTTTATCTGCACTTTTTTCAAATAATACAGCATTTAAATTGATTTATTTGTGTTGCATTGAATACTGTCTAGCTGGAAGTTGTGGCTCTGTTTTTTCAGTTAATGCTTACGAGAATTCCTGCATAGCCAGTGATAAGTGGGGGTAGTTCACTTCATTGTTATTCAGTTTCTGCCTTATATAAGTGGTACATTCTGGATTATTTTCTGCTTAAACTCTGAGATTTGGCCAGCTAAGACCTACATGCAATCAACTGGACGTATAAATTAATTTAAGTAAATCTTGATCTCACTTTTTTCAAATAATACCGCATTTAAATTGATTTGTTTGTGTTGCATTGAATACTATCTAGCTGAATGTTGTGGCTCTGTTTTCCCAGTTTATGCTTGTTAGAATTCCTGCATAGCCAGTGATAAGTGGGAGTAGTTCACTTCATTGTTATTCAGTTTCTGCCTTATATAAGTGGTACATTCTGGATTATTTTCTGCTTAAACTCTGAGATTTGGCCAGCTAAGACCTACATGCAATCAACTGGACGTATAAATTAATTTAAGTAAATCTTGATCTCACTTTTTTCAAATAATACAGCATTTAAATTGTTTTATTTATATGGCATTGAATTCTATCTAGCTGGAAGTTATGGCTCTGTTTTTTCAATTAATGGTTGTTAGAATTCCTGCATAGCCAGTGATAAGTGGGGGTAGTTCACGTCATTGTTATTTGGTTTCTGCCTTATATAAGTGGTACATTTTGGATTCTTTTCTCCTTAAATTCTGAGCTTTGGCCAGCTAAGAGCTACTTGCAATCAACTGGACGTATAAATGAATTTCAGTAAATCTTTATCTGCACTTTTTTCAAACAATACAGCATTTTAATTGATCTATTTTTGTTGCATTGAATACAATCTAGCTTGAAGTTGTGGCTCTTTTTTTCTGTTAGTTCCCACCCACCCTCCTGCTTTTGTTTTGGTGTTAGTCTTGGTGGCTTTGAAACTGCCCGCCTTTTGTAAATTTGCATTTGGATACTCCTCCTGGGCCCATCTAATTTGCTCACTCAAAAAAAAATAAAACATTTGCACTTTTTCATCTGCTTTTCTGTATTTGTTTTCTTCCTACTTTGTTACTTTATTTTGCTTTTGCATCATCTTAAAAGTACTCAGTTGTATTTATTACTGTTTGGTGTAACTATCATTCTATGCTTTTTAGTTTAAGCACTTGGGCTTCAGACCAGTTGTTTTACATTGAGAAGATTTGTGGTCTGCACTGTTGTGGCAGAACAGGTAGCTTACATCCTTCTAAGTTGGGAACTGCTGATTGAAGGCTCAGTGTCTACTATTATAAAAGTGTATTAGTTCTGGTTTAAGCACTTGGGCTTCAGGCCAATTATTTTACATTAAGAATGTTCGTGGTCTGCACTCTTGTGGAAGGAGAGGCTGGACTCTGCCCTTCTGAGCTGGGAATTCCTGTTTATAGGCTTATAGTGCTTTTGTATTTGAACTGTTTCTTTACTGAAATTGGTGTGCCTTGTTTGCTGTAGCATTGACTAGATCCAGGCCTGCTGAATCTAGCTTTGTTTGTATAACTTAAGAACTAATCCAGGCCTTCTTAAAAGTATTCAATTCTATTTATTACTGCTTGGTAGTCACCTGATTAAAGTACAGCTATCATTCTAAGCCTTTTGGTTTAAGCACTTGGGCTTCAGACCAGTTGTGTTACATTACAAAGGTTTGTGGTCTGCACTGTTGTGGCAGGACAGGTAGCTTACATCCTTCTAAGTTGGGAACTGCTGATTGAAGGCTCAGTGTCTGTTATTCTAAAAGTGTATTAGTTCTGGTTTAAGCACTTGGGCTTCAGTCCAGTTATTTTACATTAAGAAGTTTCGTGGTCTGCACTCCTGTGGGAGGAGAGGCTGAACTCTTCTCTTCTGATCTGGGAATTTCTGGTTAAAGGCTTATAGTGCCTGCATACTTGAACTGTTTCTTACTAAAATTGGTGTGCCTTGTTTGCTGTAGCATAGACTAGATCCAGGCCTGCTGAATCTAGCTTTGTTTGTATAACTTGAGCACTAATCCAGGCCTTCTTTTTTGGAGAAGGTTCCCCTGCACCGCAGTGGCAAGAGTGTCCAGTTAGAACTTGTCTGATTGAAGACTACAGGAACAGGGCTCAGTTTTGAGATTTTTTTACTGGTTAATTGGGTAATTTGTTTAAAAGCCTTTTCTGATTGCTTGTAGTCATCTAAAGCTGCTTAAGTGTATATTTTACTGTTTGTAATCATTTAAAGCTGTTTTAAGTGTATTTTTTACTGTTTTTGCTTTATCTTTTCACATTTTTTTTTCCTTGTTTCCCACCTTTCTAAGCTAGGATAGTCCAGTTTGCAGGCTAGTGCTGAATTCAGGGCTGTGTTACAATTTTCTGAGTTGCCTATACCTAACTTGGATAGAGGGAGGTTTCTCTGTTCACCTGTGAAAGAGAGAGAGCTTTGAGCAGCCATCTGTCCCTGGAGGAGTGGTTCCAGCCCAGAAGTTAGTAGTTTATAGGCCATTTTGGGCTAATTTCTATCTCTTTCATTTCCTGCTGTAAATACCATGTTTGCACGGTTTTGCGTTCGGGCAGTGCCGGTTAGCTAGGGCTAAATTTATCCCAGCTTCAACAAGTCTCCTCTTTAGTTTTTCCCTTGAAAGTAGTCTAACTCTCAACCTAAGCACTTAAAAAGCATCCTACAGTCCAGCACTTGCTCAAACCTAATAGCAAGCACTAATATACCCCAACACTTGATTGCTCAGCAGGGCAAGGCTCAATATTCACCCCTCACCAACCAAGCTACTAAGCAGCTCACCCTACTATTCAGGCATGACCAAAGAGCAATTTCAGGTATACTCTCCAGTCCAGCTGGTGAACCTGGGTATCCTGAGGCAATGTTACAACTGCCTCATGTACACAGACAACCCTCTCCTCCAACCAGAAAACATTAACATATGCGAGAGATGCAATTATATAGCTAAACTAGAGGCTAAGCTCTCCACCGAAGACTGGAACAGGCAGTCATGAGGAGAAGGTTAACACTTGCACCACACCTCCAGCCTCGCACAGACATACTAAACCAGCACTGGCAAAAATACACATAAATACACAAAATCATACTTGCAGGCTCTAAATAAAAACCCGCAAAAGCATCACAGACCTCCAAAGTAGACACCCAAAAATCCTGCACCTACCGTCACAAACCAGACAACACACAAAATCAGTGTGCCGCACAATCACAGCCATTAAGGCGAAATAACATATCTAATACACTAGTGATAGGCGACTCTATAGTCAGGCACACTGATGTCCCACTCACTAGGCTGGACAAGGAAAAGGTTACTGTTAGCTGCCTGTCAGGAGCCAGAATCTGTCACATAACACAAGCACTCAGGTCACTCCTGAACAAGTACAAATATGACTCTGTCATTGCTCATGTTGGTGTGAATGACCTGATACGTACCCCCCTGGACTACATGAAAAGAGACATGGAAGAGCACTCTGATCATGTAGTCCAGGCAGGTATGACCTTGACCCTGAGTAGCATCCTGCCCTCACCAAGAATGATACTGCAGTATAAAGAAAAAAATGATCAATTTCACAATTGAATAAGCTTCTGGTGTCATTCAAAGGAGATCCAGTGTCTTTCAGCCTGGGATGACATGCTCCCAAGCCTCGTTGCCGCAAGAGACAGCTTGCACCTGTCACCCCTAGGCTTTTGAATACTGACCAAGGCCCTTGCTGCCCCCATAGTGCCTTTTTTAGGCAAGAAAAAAGTCAAACCCACCTCCGTAAACAGCACACATAAAAAAATGAGGGTTATGCTACTCAATGCCAGGAGTTTAAATCTCAAAATGCATAAACTCAAAGCACTCCTCAGTATGGAGAACGTCGACATCTGTGCAGTAACTGAAACCTGGTTCAAGGCTTCACAGAGCACCCCAGCACTACCTGGCTACAACTCATACTACATATTTTGGCCACAGAACATGGACCGAAAAAAACACAAAGGATATTGTGTATCCATATTCATCACGGATACCTACACCTCCAGGTTAGTGGCGCAGCATGATACCTCCAAGATCATCCATGTGCAAATAACATCAGGCAAATCTGCAATGCAAATTGTGGCCTGCTACAGATCATCTTCCATGACCCAGGACCACCACTCCACTTTTCTGGAGACACTGGAAAAAATGAAGGTCCTACCTAACACCCTGATATTGGGTGATTTCAATTACCCTACCGTTAACTGGGAAAACTACTCAAGTACAAATTCCCATTTCCAGCACTTCCTGGAATTTATCATCTGAAATGCCCCGGATCAGCTGGTAAACTCTCTTACCAAAGGTGAAAACATATTGGACATGGTCATCACCAACATGGGCGACAGGTGTTCCACACTGGAGATCAACCCATCACTGGTTAGATTAGACCATAAACTAATCACTCTGGATGTTCACACCACAACACCACCTCCAACCAAGGAAACCACAGTGAAAAACTTTTCTATAGCAAACTTCACCTTACTTAAGGCAGAGGTGGTAAGTTTCACAGCCCCCACGTTAAAGAATAACAGTGTTCAAGATGCAGGAACGTTTACAAATGCACTCTTTGAGCACCTACAAGGATGCATGGATCGTGCCATCCATAGCAAAACCAAGACTCACTCCCCTAAGAGAAGGAAACCAGTCTGTTGAACCCCTGCCATAAACAGGCTATACAACAGAAGGAGGAAACTAGTTCAGAAAAAAAAGCAAATCCCAAGAAGGAAAGGCATCCCTTATCAGTATCAGTAAGAAACTAAGGTCCCTCATAAAATCCTTCAAGGCTAACTTTGAAAAAAAGATAGCCAAAGATTCGAAAGATAACCACAAAGCCTTCTTTAGCTATGTCACGAATCTAAGTGGCAACTCACAGATATGCTCTGAGCTAGTGCAAAATAGCACAAAATATACTGAACCCACAGATATTGCCAACATCCTGGCAGATAGATTCAGTGCAAACTTCACCCCCCTTTCACCCCCAAAAGGGCCCACAACAATACTGGAAAGGTCTAGTGTCCTGGAAATCACAGATGCACAGGTGAAAACAGCCCTTTCAAAAGCCAAAAGCACAGTGCCAATGGGGCCAGATGGTGTCCCAGGCTGCGTCTTGCATGAACTACAAAATGAACTAACCCCCCACCTAAACACACTGTTCAACCTCAGCCTCTCCACATGCTATGTGCCCATAGAATGGTGCACGCAACAGTTGTTCTGCTCCACAAAGAAGGGGCCACAACTGACCCTGGTAGCTATCGCAAGGGTATGGAGTGCATCATCATGGAATTCATTAACAAAGACATTGGAAATCTCCAAACACTTGACCCAACCCAGTTTGGCTTTGTTAAGGGCAGATCATGCCTATTAAACCTGGTTGACTTCTTTGAGACAGTCACCAAGGCCATAAATGAGAGGAAGATAGTTCACACAGCCTACTGTGACCTTGCCAAGGATTTTGACACCATTCCCCACTCTGGAATTATAGAAAAATTCACCAGCCTGAACATAAACCCCTATGTCACGAGATGGGCTGCCAACTGGCTTACAAACACAACTCACATGGTAAGAATAGTGGGCTTCAGGCCTGAATTTAAACCAGTCGCAGGTGGTGTCCCACAAGGCTCGGTCCTGGGACTCCTACTGGTCAGCATATACTTCACAGAAGAACAGGCAAACACAGGAGGAATATGGCTAACCAAGTTCGCTGATGACTGCAAATTGGGAGCCATAATTGACTCCCCAGCTGACACAGACATTCTCCTAAAAGGCCTTACTGAGATGGCAAATTATAACCTCTCTAAATATAAGTGATACCCTAATACTGGGACAACTAATCCACCTAAATCCAAATATCAGACTAAATAATATTATGTTAAACTTAGACTAATACCCATTAATTATAAAATGCACTGTTTGGAATTTGTATCAAATTAAAAACCTATCGATTGAAAGCATATGACAAAAATTAGAAGTAAGTTATAACATTATAATTAAGCAACTATTATATCTAGTCAACATAATTGCAGCAAGTGCCAAAAATGATAACCAATGAATGCATTTATACCAACAAGTTATAAACTTACTACTTTTAAGATTGAAAATGTTATTGAATACTTATAGATTAATAACAAAAATAAAATACCAAGATTCACTCTTATATTCAAAATATTGGGAGAAAAAGAATAAAAAGATTTCCCTCAATCAAAAAACTGCCACAATTAAACTAACCATGAAACTAACACTCTTCAAAAAATAATATACACCCAAATTCTGATTAACAACAATGCCTACCATACTCCTCTTTTTTTGAATAAAATCAACCCTACCTATTCATCATTCTGCCCCATATGTCCAAATAGAAAACTGACACCCTACACATTTTCTGGAGCTGTAAAAATGTATATAAACTATGATGTTCACTAAGATCCAAATTAGAAAAAAGGGGTACACAAAATCCACTTTGTCATGGGAAATTGCAATTTTGCATGTACTCCCCATAAATTTCACATATGAACATACACACATCACAATAATGTTATGTGCCATGTTGAAATCATACATAGCTCAAAACTGGCTAGATAGATCTAATATTACCCATTCTAGGGATAAAAGGCTGTTACTACATTAAACAAAGGGACTGTAAAAGAAATAAAAAATAGTTAACCTTTATTAAATTTCAGTTTAAAAGACCATGAAAGTACAATGTAAAAGATCATTAGAGGTGTTATCAGAGTGTAAACAATATATATAGTTAGTACAAGGTACAGATATAAGTTTAGAAGGTTATAGATATCCAGTGAGAAGTGATCAGTGACAAATTCCACCAAGACCAAATTAGGTCAGTGCTAACCTCTGTTCAGACTTCAGATAGTAATGATTTACCACATAAGTTGCCATATATTCCTATGTATTTACCCAAATGCAGTTTTGTCTTATATAACTGGGGTTTTTTTTTCACTGTTGGCTTATGCTCTGTTATGTCATTATGTTTCTTTATCATTGGTATAACATATATCTTGTTTATTTTTTTTTAAAGGAAAACAATAATAACATTTTATTTAAAAAATGAATCTTACTGTATTGTCCTTAATGGTAAACTAATTGGTATCCTGGAAGGGTGGACATTTTTAAATTGTTTATAGCTTTCAGATGCTGCAACAGATCTTAACAAAGCTCTGGGTGTGTATTATACCAGAGCCAGGTGACCAATTGTGATGCCCTTCTATAACCAGCACTGAAAAGAATTTTTAGGTATTAGTGAAAGATATGATGGAACTCTCACAGCTGCACTTTGTTTTTCAGAACCTGAGAGGACGATCTCTTACAGATATCTTGCACCTCATCTTGCCTTGCTGTAGTAAGCAACTCAAAATTCATCATCTTGCCTTGCTGTAGTAAGTAATTTAACTAGGGAACAGTAATTCTTTAATTAGTCAGGAAAATATAGTGAGATTAGTTATGTATTATTTTTCTGCATCTGTGTGAATCTATCCAAGTGTGTTATTTTTTTATATCTCCTGTGACTGAAACTTTGGTGTTTATTATAAATAGATATTCAGTGTTCCTATGTTTTCTATTTTTTATTTATACCTTTCATTTTGCTGATCTTTTAGACAATACTTTTAACATCTTAAGAATACTTATGCTTACTTTATTGAAACTTTGGCTGCTCCTTGAAAGCCTTGCTGCATTGGTCAAACTCTACCATTTGTATTAGTATTAATTTTACTTAATATAATTAGGTACACTTGTAAGATCCTTAGAGTAGATGATTGGTGGCAGCATAAGTACCTTATAGTCTGGGAAGAGGGGTCACAGCTGGTACATCTGTGCCAGCTTTTCCCAGGTGTGTGTGTGTGTGTGTGTGTGTGTGTGTGTGTGTGTGTGTGTGTGTGTGTGTGTGTGTGTGTGTGTGTGTGTGTGTGTGTGTGTGTGTGTCAAAATCAAATATTCAAGTGTGTGTGTGTGTCAGCTACTTAAACAGGGACATAGAGCTGCAAAGTAGTTAATGTGTGGAGTCTTATTTGGGACCTGGAGAGAGAGAAAGAGAGAGTCCAGCCCCAGTGTGCTCCTTGTGTGCTCTTAAAGGAACCTGTGCTTGGTGCAGAGAGCTGCATCTAATAATACTGTGTGTATCCCTTTTTGATACTAGTGGCCATCCCTCACCAGTGTCAGTGGTGAGGATTGAGGGTCCTTGATATTTGGCCCAGAGACCTTCAATGTGGCTTTACATGCAAACATGTTACCCTACTGTGCTCTGAAGTACACAGGCTTGCTATCCATGTTGCGTTAATGAAAAAAATGTTTATTTATTTTTAAATTTGGTATGCAGCATGAATATGCAATTAGCACTGCTGCTCATTGACCACACATGTAAAGTCCATGTAGGCTTTGTGTGACACCTACATGGAGTTTACTGAATTACAGCAATTTTCTTTGCTAAATACTGTCATTGTATTAAAGGACTTTAGTTTTAATACCCGCAGTGGTGGTGCTGCGGTAGCGTTGTCGCCTCACAGTAAGATGCTGTCCGATTCGATTCTGAGCTAGAGCGTATTCTGCGTGGAGACATGTGTGAATGAGCGTACCTTCATTGAAGGTTGTGCATCAGGGCTGGTAACTCAGCATGTAAAAATCAACTACCAATCATTAGCGGACCGGAGTTCCGCTGTGGCGACCCCTAACCGGGAAAAGCCGAAAGATACAACAACAGTTTTCTTCAGTCAGTTTGTGGTAGTCTGGGGCATGCAAGGTATGTACTGTATATAGTCCAAGTCTGTTCTTGTTATGGGAAATAGGACCAAAAATAATGGACGAGATCAGGGATGTTCAACAAAATCAGAGATAGTTGAGAGGTTATGGGGTTTTGTAAAAATTATATAGATTAGAATGTCAAAACTGTACTTGTCCATTTGGCTGTGATTTTATGAACATCTGTAATTTTATCTCATATTTTTGTTATATTCATTATAAGATTTCTGACTGTGAAGTAAATATATCAGAATTAGAGTCAGTAAATATCACCAGATTTTAGAATTTCATATTTGTTACTGTTCAGTAAGTTCGAGATCGGGTCAATTTCTAGCAGCTCAGAATCATTATTAATCCCAAAGTCTTCACTGTCATGCAGTGTAGTTTCTGGTTCTGTATCTTCTATCATGATGTACTAAAGATTAAACACAAATGAAACTTAAACACATTTACTAGAACAAATGTCCTGGAAATGCATTCCAGTTAGATAAAAGACTATAATAATTAGAGGATCTTGTATGTTATCCTTCTGGTGAAACTTAATGTTGAAAATAAATAGTTCTGACCTCTCAGAATTTTTTTTGTTTGTTTTGTTTTACTGCAGTATTGCCCACTACTGAGCATACACAGGTGGAACAAGGTATACTCATTGTAATTAGAAGAGCAACAGAGCAAGAGGTACCAGATTATTAATAATGTGTTGTACTGTTGTGATTCTGGAAGTGTGGTATATTCTACAGCTGCAATTGAGGAAAGGGAAGAAAACATTGATGCTAATACTGACTTTCGATTCGAAAGTTTGGTGTTGTGAATGGGACTGTCGCGGTGATGATTTCTGACTTTATGAAGGGATCAGTGAATACATTTTCATAGTTGCGGTTCAGCATTGTGCATAAATGCACAATTGCCGTTGCAAATTTTGATAGTAAACCTATATATATATATATATATATATATATATATATATATATATATATATATATATATATATATATATATACATATATGTATTATAGGAAGGAGGGTTGGCATAATGGTTAAAGTCTTTACCTCACAAATACAAAGTACAGGATTTGATTTTACCCTGGTTTGGTTTCTGTGTCTCTGAAGGACAGAGGCAGTCATAAATCACCCCATATAAATCAAATTTGTTGATCACATTTGAGTTGCATGGCAAGGATTTAAGGGCTTTATTGATCACTAGCCTAGTATACACTTATGAACCTATGAATATTTTTGACATTGATTCTCTTTTGTTGTTGTTTATTTTTCTCATATTTTTCTCTGCTCCATAAAGTAGGGTATTATTTTTCTTTACCATGACAGATACAATTTCTCTCTCGCTCTCTGTTTTTTATTTTTCTTTTTTCTTTCTTTTCTTTTTTTTTTGCATATTTCCTTTTACTGATAATTTAGAAATCACCAACGTCCGTAAAAATCTTATCATTGTACTTGCTTATTACACCATGCTTTTCATACTTTTATAGCATTAACTTTTTTAATTCACTAGCTTAGCACAAGGATTAACATAATAATATTATATCATGATATTTTTATACCACACTTTCCTTTCATTTTCTATTTCATTTTTTTTTATTTTCCATAAAAGATTTTTTCTAATATTTCATTTCTTTATTTAAACATTATTTTCCTCTTTTGAATATTTTTATCATAGTGTAGTGCCACTTATATTTGTAGTTTAGTAAATTTACTACTAACTATTCATTTTTATCATTTATCCAAAACAAAACTTCATACAAATTTAAAGAAGCAGCATAAACAGTTGGGTTAATTAATCCTGAACCTCCAGCATTCTTATTCATATGTAAATTTGGCTATGACTTATCCTCTCTTCAGATTCAATCTTGAATTCTAAATAAAGGAAAAAAAATAATTACAATGTTTATTTTTCAAAGATTATTGGAAACATAGAAATTAGCTAAATATGCAATCATTCCTAGTATACCTGAACTAATCAAATAAACATTTTTGTTAAATGATAGTTTAAATATTTTCCAAAAAAAAATCAGTGCTTCTTTACTTCATCTATTATCCTATTCCATTGTTCCTCACTTACATTATTACCCCAAATCTTATTCCTAACATAGAGATTCCTTTCATCAAAAATATACTCCTATCTCTACTATATCACCCAGTCCTTTTCTTATTTCCTTTATTTAAAGTCATGCCTATTACATTTAAGCATTGATGTACATAACATAGAAATTCTTTCATCCAGACTTTGTTTCATGTAATTTATATAATATAATCTGCTTAAGTAGACATAACTGGAATTTTGATGCCTTCATTAGTAAGACATTAGCACCTTTCATATGCAAATGTACATCTCTAACAAAAAGATTCACAACTAATGCAATAAATGTGTACTCATAGGACATCCCTGATGTATGCCATTCTTTATAACTATTTCTTTGCTTAACCCTTCATGCACTAAAATTTTTAATATATTTTTTATTTTATGTAAAACAACATATAATCTTAATTTCCAAACTAATATTATAATCTTCCATAATTGTCCACCACAAAAATGTCATACTGTACTGTATTAAATGCTTTATTTAAATATCTTATCATAATATTGATTTTGTCCATCCTGTTAATAATATCATCAACAATTCCCCTTACTATAAATAATAATTCCTGACATCTGTTTCCATTTAAACTATATATGCTATTTTCCATAGTGCATTTAATTTTATTTTCCATTTTCTTCTGAATAATTTTCATAAAAATATTATAATCGGCATTGTTCAATACTATAGGTCTCTAATTTTTGATTTTATTTTTATCTTACTTTTCCATACAAATTTAAGCATACCACTGCATAAATCTTTGCACCTAAAATCTTCATTTATCCAATTTTCATAACTTTTAAGAAGTGTTGATTTCTTCCTATCCATAAAATTCTTATAAAATTGTTATCCTGTTCCATGTGGTCCTGAAACCGACTGTAAATTAACTTGTCTAAGTACCTTATCTAATTCATTTAAGGAAATGTCATTTTCCTCTTCTTTATTTTCTTGTTCTATTAATTTTTTAACATGCCTTCTTTTTTGTGCTTCCTTTCTATCTTGAAACATTTTGTTACATAATATATTACAATATTCATAATTTGCTCCTAAGATCTTCTTACCTCTCCTCTATTATCTTTCATTTATCTCATTATACTAGTATTCTCTTTAAATATGCTACTCAAATAAGCTGATACCTCTTTTCTTTTACCTTAATATCTTTAATTAAATAACAATTATTTAATTTTTTCTTGATTATTTTTATGAATTCTCTGTTTTATTACATAATACTCACTACTGTTCCTTTCCAAATCTTTTAAAAAATCTATACATATTAATTTATATATTTTTCTGTTTTTCCTGCATCTGACTGCCATTCTGAAAAATATTTTTATATGGACCAGTTTTATAACCCACTGTAGTGGAAATGTGATTTTTCCATAACTGTATACTTATTTTCTTTCCATTTTCATGTGATAATGTTTCATGTATTATATTATTCCTTTTCCCAGTGTAATGTACTCCTTATTTTCCTGCATCTCTATCCATATGGCTGAGTGATCTGAAAAGCCTGTTACATGTCTCTTCCTTAGCTGTCTCTAAACTTGTGATATAATAAGATAATTTATTTCAGTCTTATATACACCTCAGCTATATGTCCACATATTGTTTCAGATCTTTAAATTGCCACATTTCATAAATTCAAAAGTTTTCTTAACATTATTTCTTTCTTCTTTTTCCACACAAATTGCAATTAAAATCTCCCATTAATATTATATTCATATTAATTACTACATAATCCAAAATTTTATGAAATAAATTTTACATTTCTTCACTTGTAACATAGGCATACAATGCTATAATTTTATATACCTGATTATGCCATCTGAGATCTACAATAGTTAATCTTTTCATCATTACCAGCGTTATAGTTAGTTATTTCCTACAAAGTACAACAATGCTAGAGCAGAGGTCTTTTCATGGGTTTCACATTGTAGCTCTGTCCAAAACTTTTTTGTTTGTAATCTCTTTTCTTGTGTCAAAAATTTTTACATCTCACAATATTATTATGCCAACATAACACTTACTACACCAGTTTAGTAGGACCTATTCTTCATCTTATATTTTAATACTAATTACATTTACTGAAAACATTCTAAAATTGTCATTACTTTCGTGTTGCATCTTACCAGAAATTATATACATTTGGAGAATTTAGCTCATTTGCATTATCCTTTTTCTTTCTTTTCCCTTTTATACTTATTTCTTTCAACTTTCATTTTCAGTCTCTTATCCTTTTTCCAATTGAATTCCTTTTAAGTTCCATTATTTTCTAATTTATATCTACCTAATCACTTATTACAAATTCATCTTCTATAATATATACTGTTTCATTTTCTCTTTATCCTTATCTTTATGTTTACCCTGATCTTGCTTCACTACTTCCTCTTTATCTTTTATTGGGACGTTTTTTCTCTCCATATATCTTCCTCACTTTTAGTTTCTTCTTCATCCTTTTTCTCTAGATTACAATCTATCCATGAGAGCCAATTTTGTTACATTAATAACATTTAAATGCACGTTTTTGAATCATAACCTGTTTCCCTACAAATATAGCATTTCTTCTTATCACAGTTACATATGAAATTATCTTCTTTACCACAGGATAAAAAACATATTTTAGGTTGTCCACAATAATTTATAACACCCCTTTTACCTTCTACATTTATCATACTAGGGACATGAACATTTTTTTCTTTCTCCATTTTCAGTACAATATAACAGTCTAATCCATCAGACCACGAGCTTCCATTATTATACACCTTGCAGATGTCCAAAACTTCTTTTCAAAGCTTGTTTAAATATCTCTTTAAAGTCACTTTTTCAACTTCGGTTCAAAATGGAACATGCATTTTCTTTTTTGTTTCTCTGTAAAATGCTTTGACTACATAAGAGTTTCATGGACTACAGTTATTTTTCTTCTCATACTCTCCCAAAACTTTCCAGAACAGAATCAGTCTTAAAATAATGTCACAAAATGTCTCTTAATGAATATGAATAAAAGTTGTTACCATGAGGCATCACTCTCAAGGAGAGGATTTAATTATCCCAAATGTCATGCCTGTACATTTCCTTATCTTCCTTGCTCTGAATTCTTAGCATGAATTTCCTTTGGTTGTTGATATTTTCTTTCCTCTGTTCATCTCTTTTCACTTTCCCTGCATACAGCAATGGCACATGATTTATTTTTCTGGCACTCTTTTCTTTGAAAATGCTGTTTGTTTCCTCTGGTTGATTTTATCCATAATTTCACCCAAAGAAATATATTTTCCACTCTCTGGCTCACTCTGCAACAACAATTCACCCAAAATATCATCCAGCAACACACATGACTGGAAGGTTACAATAAAGCATCCATCATTGTTTTGAACATTTGCCTCTGATGAAAGAAACAAATGTTGCTGAAACAGCTCCTCAGAATCCTGTACAGCCTCAAACATTTCACTGGCAATTACCTCTGTGCCAGCCACAGACTTGAATCTCTTGGCGCTGTTCTTCTAGCTGCCACTGTGCTAGGATCAGAAAAAGCAAAAGCACTCTCCTGATGAGTTTTGGAAGTTTCCTGATGTTCTAGCCAAATATCCTCTAGTGGTGTAATATCACCTTAGGTCTCCCCTGAAAAGAGACCACTAGCCTAGTGGGACTAGTCCTGTCAACAAAGGAAAAATAAAAAATTACTTGCAGGACAGTTACAGGAGATGTGAATCAGAACTTTGGCCAGCTAAGACCTACATGCAATCAACTGGATGTATAAGTGAATTTAAGTAAATCTTTATCTGCACTTTTTTCAAATAATACAGCATTTAAATTGATTTATTTGTGTTGCATTGAATACTATCTAGCTGGAAGTTGTGGCTCTGTTTTTTCAATTAATGCTTGTTAGAATTCCTGCATAGCCAGTGATAAGTGGGGTAGTTCACTTCATTGTTATTCGGTTTCTGCCTTATATAAGTGGTACATTTTGGATTATTTTCTGCTTAAACTCAGAACTTTGGCCAGCTAAGACCTACATGCAATCAACTGGACATATAAGTGAATTTAAGTAAATCTTTATTTGCACTTTTTTCAAATAATACAGCATTTAAATTGATTTATTTGTGTTGCATTGAATACTATCTAGCTGGAAGTTGTGGCTCTGTTTTTTCAGTTAATGCTTGTTAGAATTCCTGCATAGCCAGTGATAAGTGGGGGTAGTTCACTTCATTGTTATTCAGTTTCTGCCTTATATAAGTGGTACATTTTGGATTATTTTCTGCCTGAACTCAGAAATTTGGCCAGCTAAGTCCTACATACAATCAACTGGACTTATAAGTGAATTTAAGTAAATCTTTATCTGCACTTTTTTCAAATAATACAGCATTTAAATTGATTTATTTGTGTTGCATTGAATACTATCTAGCTGGAAGTTGTGGCTCTGTTTTTTCAGTTAATGCTTGTTAGAATTCCTGCATAGCCAGTGATAAGTGGGGTAGTTCACTTCATTGTTATTTGGTTTCTGCCTTATATAAGTGGTACATTTTGGATTATTTTCTGCTTAAACTCTGAGCTTTGGCCAGCTAAGACCTACATGCAATCAACTGGACGTATAAATGAATTTAAGTAAATCTTGATCTCACTTTTTTCCAATAATACAGCATTTAAATTGAATTGTTTGTGTTGCATTGAATACTATCTAGCTGAATTTTGTGGCTCTGTTTTCCCAGTTAATGCTTGATAGAATTCCTGAATAGCCAGTGATAAGTGGAGGTAGTTCACTTCATTGTTATTTGGTTTCTGCCTTATATAAGTGGTACATTTTGGATTATTTTCTGCTTAAACTCTGAGCTTTGGCCAGCTAAGACCTACATGCAATCAACTGGACGTATAAGTGAATTTAAGTAAATCTTTATCTGCACTTTTTCAAATAATACAGCATTTAAATTGATTTATTTGTGTTGCATTGAATACTATCTAGCTGGAAGTTGTGGCTCTGTTTTTTCAGTTAATGCTTGTTAGAATTCCTGAATAGCCAGTGATAAGTGGGGTAGTTCACTTCATTGTTATTTAGTTTCTGCCTTATATAAGTGGTACATTTTGGATTATTTTCTGCTTAAACTCTGAGCTTTGGCCAGCTAAGACCTACATGCAATCAACTGGACTTATAAGTGAATTTAAGTAAATCTTTATCTGCACTTTTTCAAATAATACAGCATTTAAATTGATTTATTTGTGTTGCATTGAATACTATCTAGCTGGAAGTTGTGGCTCTGTTTTTTCAGTTAATGCTTGTTAGAATTCCTGCATAGCCAGTGATAAGTGGGGTAGTTCACTTCATTGTTATTCAGTTTCTGCCTTATATAAGTGGTACATTTTGGATTATTTTCTGCTTAAACTCTGAGCTTTGGCCAGCTAAGACCTACATGCAATCAACTGGACGTATAAGTGAATTTAAGTAAATCTTTATCTGCACTTTTTCAAATAATACAGCATTTAAATTGATTTATTTGTGTTGCATTGAATACTGTCTAGCTGGAAGTTGTGGCTCTGTTTTTTCAGTTAATGCTTGTTAGAATTCCTGAATAGCCAGTGATAAGTGGGGTAGTTCACTTCATTGTTATTCAGTTTCTGCCTTATATAAGTGGTACATTTTGGATTATTTTCTGCTTAAACTCTGAGCTTTGGCCAGCTAAGACCTACATGCAATCAACTGGACGTATAAATTAATTTAAGTAAATCTTTATCTGCACTTTTTCCAAAGAATACAGCATTTAAATTGATTTATTTGTGTTGCATTGAATACTATCAAGCTGGAAGTTGTGGCTCTGTTTTTTCAGTTAATGCTTGTTAGAATTCCTGAATAGCCAATGATGAGTGGGGTAGTTCACTTCATTGTCATTCAGTTTCTGCCTTATATAAGTGGCACATTTTGGATTATTTTCTGCTTAAACTCTGAGCTTTGGCCAGCTAAGACCTACATGCAATCAACTGGACGTATAAGTGAATTTAAGTAAATCTTTATCTGTACTTTCAAATAATACAGCATTTAAATTGATTTATTTGTGTTGCATTGAATACTATCTAGCTGGAAGTTGTGGCTCTATTTTTTTCAGTTAATGCTTGTTAGAATTCCTGCATAGCCAGTGATAAGTGGGGTAGTTCACTTCATTGTTATTCAGTTTCTGCCTTATATAAGTGGTACATTTTGGATTATTTTCTGCTTAAACTCTGAGCTTTGGCCAGCTAAGACCTACATGCAATCAACTGGATGTATAAGTGAATTTAAGTAAATCTTTATCTGCACTTTTTTCAAATAATACAGCATTTAAATTGATTTATTTGTGTTGCATTGAATACTATCTAGCTGGAAGTTGTGGCTCTGTTTTTTTCAGTTAATGCTTGTTAGAATTCCTGCATAGCCAGTGATAAGTGGGGGTAGTTCACTTCATTGTTATTTGGTTTCTGCCTTATATAAGTGGTACATTTTGGATTATTTTCTGCTTAAACTCTGAGCTTTGGCCAGCTAAGACCTACATGCAATCAACTGGCTGTATAAGTAAATTTAAGTAAATCTTTATCTGCACTTTTTTCAAATAATACAGCATTTAAATTGATTTATTTGTGTTGCATTGAATTCTATCTAGCTGGAAGTTGTGGCTCTGTTTTTTCAGTTAATGCTTGTTAGAATTCCTGCATAGCCAGTGATAAGTGGGGTAGTTCACTTCATTGTTATTCAATTTCTGCCTTATATAAGTGGTACATTTTGGATTATTTTCTGCTTAAACTCTGAGCTTTGGCCAGCTAAGACCTACATGCAATCAACTGGACGTATAAATGAATTTAAGTAAATCTTGATCTGCACTTTTTTCAAATAATACAGCATTTAAATTGATTTATTTGTGTTGCATTGAATACTGTCTAGCTGGAAGTTGTGGCTCTGTTTTTCAGTTAATGCTTGATAGAATTCCTGAATAAGCAATGATAAGTGGGGGTAGTTCACTTCATTGTTATTTGGTTTCTGCCTTATATAAGTGGTGCATTTTGGATTCTTTTCTGCTTAAACTCTGAGCTTTGGCCAGCTAAGACCTACTTGCAATCAACTGGACGTATAAATGAATTTAAGTAAATCTTTATCTGCACTTTTTTTCAAATAATACAGCATTTAAATTGATTTATTTGTGTTGCATTGAATACTATCTAGCTGGAAGTTGTGGCTCTGTTTTTTCAGTTAATGCTTGTTAGAATTCTTGAATAACCAGTGATAAGTGGCGGTAGTTCACTTCATTGTTATTTGGTTTCTGCCTTATATAAGTGGTTCATTTTGGATTCTTTTCTGCTTAATCTCTGAGCATTGGCCAGCTAAGACCTACTTGCAATCAACTGGACGTATAAATGAATTTAAGTAAATCTTTATCTAGACTTTTTTTCAAATAATGCAACATTTAAATTGATTTATTTGTGTTGCATTGAATACTATCTAGCTAGAAGTTGTGGTTCTGTTTTTTGACTTAATGCTTGTTAGAATTCCCGCCTAGCCAGTGATACGTGGGGGTAGTACACTTCATTATTATTCGGTTTCTGCCTTATATAAGTGGTACATTTTGGATTATTTTCTGCCTAAACTCCGAGCTTTGGACAGCTAAGACCTATATGCAATCAACTGGATGTATAAGTGAATTAAGTAAATCTTTATCTGCACTTTTTTCAACTAATACAGCATTTAAATTGATTTATTTATATTGCATTGTATAATGTCTAGCTGGAAGTTGTGGCTCTGTTTTTTCAGTAAAGGCTTATTATAATTCCTGAATAGCCAGTGATAAGTGGGGGGTAGTTCCGTTCATTTTTATTTGGTTTCTGCCTTATACAAGTGGTACATTTTGGATTATTTTCTGCTTAAACGCTCAGCTTCGGCCAGGTAAGACCTACATGCAATCAAATGGCTGTATAAGTAAATTTAAGTAAATCTTTATCTGCACTTTTTTCAAATTATACAGCATTTAAATCGATGTATTTGTGTTGCATTGAATAATATCTAGCTGGAAGTTGTGGCTCTGTTTTTTCAATTAAGGCTTGTTAGAATACCTGCATAGCCAGTGATAAGTGGGGGTACTTCACTTCATTGTTATTCAGTTTCTGGCTTATATAAGTGGTACATTTCAGATTATTTTCTGCTTAAACTCTAAGCTATGGCCAGCTAAGACCTACATGCCATCAACTGGATGTATAAGTGAATTTAAGTAAATCTTTATCTGCACTTTTTTCAAATAATACAGCATTTAAATTGATTTATTTGTTTTGCATTGAATTTTATCTAGCTGGATCTTATGGCTATGTTTTTTCAATTAATGCTTGTTAGAATTCCTGCATAGCCAGTGATAAGTGGGGGTAGTTCACTTCATTGTTATTCGGTTTCTGCCTTATATAAGTGGTACATTTTTGATTATTTTCTGCTTAAACTCTGAGCATTGGACAGCTAAGACATGCATGCAATCAACTGGATATATAAGTGAATATAAGTAAATCTTTATCAGCACTTTTTTCAAATAATACATCATTTAAATTGATTTATTTGTGTTGCATTGAATATTATCTTGCTGGAAGTTGTGGCTCTGTTTTTTCAATTAATGCTTGTAAGTATTCCTGCCTAGCCAGTGATACGTGGGGGTAGTTCACTTCATTGTTATTCAGTTTCTGCCTTATATAAGTCGTACATTTTGGATTATTTTCTGATTAAACTTTGGGGCTTTGGCCAGCTAAGACCTGCATGCAATCAACTGGACTTATAAGTGAATTTAAGTAAATATTTATCATCACTTTTTTCAAATAATGCACAATTTAAATTGATTTATTTGTGTTGCACTAAATACTGTCTAGCTGGAAGTTGTGGTTCTCTTTTTTCACTTAATGCTTGTTAGATATCCTGCATAGCCAGTGATGAGTGGGGGTAGTTCACTTCATTGTTATTCGGTTTCTGCCTTATATAAGTGGTACATTTTGGATTATTTTCTGCCGGAACTCAGAACTTTATTCCAACTAAGACCTAAATGCACTCAACTGGACATATAAGTGAATTTAAGTAAATCTTTATTTGCACTTTTTTAAAATAATACAGCATTTAAATTGATTTATTTGTGTTGAATTGAATACTGTCTAGCTGGAAGTTGTGTCTCTGTTTTTTCAGTAATGCTTATTAGAATTCCTGCATAGCCAGTGATAAGTGGGTGTGGTTCACTTCATTGTTATTCTGTTTCTGCCTTATATAAGTGGTACATTTTGGATTCTTTTCTGCTTAAAATCTGAGCTTTTGCCAGTTAAGACCTACATTCAATCAACTGGACGTATAAGTGAATTTAAGTAAATCTTTACCTGCACTTTTTTCAAATAATGCAGCATTTAAATTGATTAATTTGTATTGCATTGAATACTATTTAGCTGGAAGTTGTGGCTCTGTTTTTTCAGTTTAGGCGTATTAGATTTCCTCTATAGCCAGTGATAAGTGGGGGTATTTCACTTCATTTTTATTCGGTTTCTGCCTTATATAAGTAGTACATTTTGGATTATTTTCTGCTTCAACTCTCAGCTTTGGCCAGCTAAGACCAATATGCAATCAACTGGCTGTATAAGTAATTTAAGTAAATCTTTATCTGCACTTTTTACAAATAATACAGTATTTAAATTGATGTATTTGTATTGCATTGAATACTATCTTGCTGGAAGTTGTGGCTCTGAGAATTCCTGTATAGCCAGTGATAAGTGGGGGGTAGTTCACTTTATTTTTATTTGGTTTCTGCCTTATATAAGTGGTACATTTTGGGTTATTTTCTGCTTAAACTCTCAGCTTTGGCCAGCTAAGACCTACATGCAAGTGAATTTAAGTAAATCTTTATTTGCACTTTTTTAAAATAATACAGCATTTAAATCAATTTGTTTGTGTTGCATTGAATTCTGTCTAGCTGGAAGTTATGGCTCTATTTTTTCAGTTAATGCTTGTTAGAATTCCTGCATAGCCAGTGATAAGTGGGGGTAGCTCACTTCATTGTTATTCAGTTTCTGCCTTATATAAGTGGTACATTTTGGATTTTTTTCTGCTTAAACTCTGAGCTTTGGCCATGTAAGACCTGCATGCAATCAACTGGATGTATAAGTAAATTTAAGTAAATCTTTATCTGCACTTTTTTCAAATAATACAGCAATTAAATGGATTTATTTGTGTTGCATTTAATTCTATCTAGCTGGAAGTTGTGGCTCTGTTTTTTCAGTTAATGCTTGTTAGAATTCCTGCATAGCCAGTGAAAAGTTGGGGTAGTTCACTTCATTGTTATTCAGTTTATGCCTTATATAAGTAGTACATTTTGGATTATTTTCTGCCTGAACTCAGAACTTTGCCCACCTAAGACCTACATGCAATCAACTGGACATATAAGTGCATTTAAGTAAATCTTTATTTGCACTTTTTTTAAATAATACAGCATTTAAATTGATTTATTTGTGTTGCATTGAATACTGTCTAGCTGGAAGTTGTGGCTCTGCTTTTTCAATTAATGCTTATTAGAATTCCTTTATAGCCAATGATAAGTGGGGGTAGTTCACTTCATTGTTATTCTGTTTCTGCCTTATATAAGTGGTACATTTTGGATTATTTGCTGCTTAAACTCTGAGCTTTGGCCAGCTAAGACCTACATGCACTCAACTGGACGTGTAAATGAATTTAAGTAAATCTTGATCTGCACTTTTTTCAAATAATACAGCATTTAAATTGATTTATTTGTGTTGCATTGAATAATATCTAGCTGAAAGTTGTGGCTCTGTTTTCCCAGTTAATGCTTGTTAGAATTCCTGCATAGGCAATGATAATTCGGGGTAGTTCACTTCATTGTTATTTGGTTTCTGCCTTATAAAAGTGGTACATTTTGGATTCTTTTCTGCTTAAACTCTGAGCATTGGACAGCTAAGACCTACTTGCAATCAACTGGACGTATAAATTAATTTAAATACATTTTTATCTGCACTTTTTTTCAAATAATACAGCTTTAAATTGATTTATTTGTGTTGCATTGAATACTATCTAGCTGGAAGTTGTGTCTCTGTTTTTTTCAGTTAATTCTTGTTAGAATTCCTGCATAACCAGTGATAAGTTGGGGTGGTTCACTTCATTGTTATTCGGTTTCTGCCTTATATAAGTGGTACATTTTGGATTATTTTCTGCTTAAACTCTGAGCTTTGGCCAGATAAGACCTGCATGCAATCAACTGGATGTATAAGTGAATTTAAGTAAATCTTTATCAGCACTTTTTTCAAATAATACACCATTTAAATTGATTTATTTGTGTTGCGTTGAATACTATCTAGCTGGAAGTTGTGGCTCTGTTTTTTCAGTTATTGCTTGTTAGAATTCCTGCCTAGCCAGTTATACGTGGGGGTAGTTCACTTCATTGTTATTCGGTTTCTGCCTTATATAAGTGGTACATTTTGGATTATTTTCTTCTTAAACTCTGGGGCTTTGGCCAGCTAAGACCTGCGTCCAATCAACTGGACTTATAAGTGAAATTAAGTAAATCTTTATCATCACTTTTTTCAAATAATGCACCATTTAAATTGATTTATTTTTGTTGCATTGAATACTATCTAGCTGGAAGTTGTGGTTCTCTTTTTTCACTTAATGATTGTTAGATATCCTGCATAGCCAGTGATAAGTGGGGGTAGTTCACTTCATTGTTATTTGGATTCTGCCTTATATAAGTGGTACATTTTGGATTATTTTCTGCCTGAAGACCTACATGCAATCAACTGGACATATAAGTGAATTTAAGTAAATCTGTATCTGCACTTTTTCAAATAATACAGCATTTAAATGGATTTATTTGTATTGCATTGAATACTGTCTAGCTGGAAGTTGTGGCTCTGTTTTTTCAGTTAATGCTTATTAGAATTCCTGCATCGCCAGTTATAAGTGGGGGTAGTTCACTTCATTGTTATTCTGTTTCTGCCTTATATAAGTACTACATTTTGGCTTATTTTCTGCTTAAACTCTGAGCTTTGCTCTGCTAAGACCTACATTCAATCAACTGGACGTATAAGTGAATTTAAATAAATCTTTATCTGCACTTTTTTCAAATAATACAGCATTTAAATTGATTTATTTGTATTGCATTGAATACTATTTAGCTGGAAGTTGTGGCTCTGTTTTTTCAGTTAAGGCTTGTTAGAATTCCTGCATAGCCAGTGATAAGTGGGGGTACTTCACTTCATTGTTATTCAGTTTCTGGCTTATAAAAGTGGTTCATTTTGGATTATTTTCTGCTTAAACTCTAAGCTTTGACCAGCTAAGACCTACATGCCATCAACTGGACGTATAAGTGAATTTAAGTAAATCTTTATCTGCACTTTTTTCAAATAATACAGCATTTAAATTGTTTTATTTATATGGCATTGAATTCTATCTAGCTGGAAGTTATGGCTCTGTTTTTTCAATTAATGGTTGTTAGAATTCCTGCATAGCCAGTGATAAGTGGGGGTAGTTCACGTCATTGTTATTTGGTTTCTGCCTTATATAAGTGGTACATTTTGGATTCTTTTCTCCTTAAATTCTGAGCTTTGGCCAGCTAAGAGCTACTTGCAATCAACTGGACGTATAAATGAATTTCAGTAAATCTTTATCTGCACTTTTTTCAAATAATACAGCATTTAAATTGATTTATTTTTTGTTGCATTGAATACTATCTAGCTTGAAGTTGTGGCTCTGTTTTTTCAGTTAGTTCCCCACCCACCCTCCCTGCTTTTGTTTTGGTGTTAGTCTTGGTGGCTTTGAAACTGCCCGCCCCTTTTGTAAATTTGCATTTGGATACTCCTCCTGGGCCCATCTAATTTGCTCACTCAAAAAAAAAAAATAAAACATTTGCACTTTTTTCATCTGCTTTTTCTGTATTTGTTTTTCTTCCTACTTTGTTACTTTATTTTGCTTTTGCATCATCTTAAAAGTACTCAGTTGTATTTATTACTGTTTGGTGTAACTATCATTCTATGCTTTTTAGTTTAAGCACTTGGGCTTCAGACCAGTTGTTTTACATTGAGAAGATTTGTGGTCTGCACTGTTGTGGCAGAACAGGTAGCTTACATCCTTCTAAGTTGGGAACTGCTGATTGAAGGCTCAGTGTCTACTATTATAAAAGTGTATTAGTTCTGGTTTAAGCACTTGGGCTTCAGGCCAATTATTTTACATTAAGAATGTTCGTGGTCTGCACTCTTGTGGAAGGAGAGGCTGGACTCTGCCCTTCTGAGCTGGGAATTCCTGTTTATAGGCTTATAGTGCTTTTGTATTTGAACTGTTTCTTTACTGAAATTGGTGTGCCTTGTTTGCTGTAGCATTGACTAGATCCAGGCCTGCTGAATCTAGCTTTGTTTGTATAACTTAAGAACTAATCCAGGCCTTCTTAAAAGTATTCAATTCTATTTATTACTGCTTGGTAGTCACCTGATTAAAGTACAGCTATCATTCTAAGCCTTTTGGTTTAAGCACTTGGGCTTCAGACCAGTTGTGTTACATTACAAAGGTTTGTGGTCTGCACTGTTGTGGCAGGACAGGTAGCTTACATCCTTCTAAGTTGGGAACTGCTGATTGAAGGCTCAGTGTCTGTTATTCTAAAAGTGTATTAGTTCTGGTTTAAGCACTTGGGCTTCAGTCCAGTTATTTTACATTAAGAAGTTTCGTGGTCTGCACTCCTGTGGGAGGAGAGGCTGAACTCTTCTCTTCTGATCTGGGAATTTCTGGTTAAAGGCTTATAGTGCCTGCATACTTGAACTGTTTCTTACTAAAATTGGTGTGCCTTGTTTGCTGTAGCATAGACTAGATCCAGGCCTGCTGAATCTAGCTTTGTTTGTATAACTTGAGCACTAATCCAGGCCTTCTTTTTTGGAGAAGGTTCCCCTGCACCGCAGTGGCAAGAGTGTCCAGTTAGAACTTGTCTGATTGAAGACTACAGGAACAGGGCTCAGTTTTGAGATTTTTTTACTGGTTAATTGGGTAATTTGTTTAAAAGCCTTTTCTGATTGCTTGTAGTCATCTAAAGCTGCTTAAGTGTATATTTTACTGTTTGTAATCATTTAAAGCTGTTTTAAGTGTATTTTTTACTGTTTTTGCTTTATCTTTTCACATTTTTTTTCCTTGTTTCCCACCTTTCTAAGCTAGGATAGTCCAGTTTGCAGGCTAGTGCTGAATTCAGGGCTGTGTTACAATTTTCTGAGTTGCCTATACCTAACTTGGATAGAGGGAGGTTTCTCTGTTCACCTGTGAAAGAGAGAGAGCTTTGAGCAGCCATCTGTCCCTGGAGGAGTGGTTCCAGCCCAGAAGTTAGTAGTTTATAGGCCATTTTGGGCTAATTTCTATCTCTTTCATTTCCCTGCTGTAAATACCATGTTTGCACGGTTTTGCACGTTCGGGCAGTGCCGGTTAGCTAGGGCTAAATTTATCCCAGCTTCAACAAGTCTCCTCTTTAGTTTTTCCCTTGAAAGTAGTCTAACTCTCAACCTAAGCACTTAAAAAGCATCCTACAGTCCAGCACTTGCTCAAACCTAATAGCAAGCACTAATATACCCCAACACTTGATTGCTCAGCAGGGCAAGGCTCAATATTCACCCCTCACCAACCAAGCTACTAAGCAGCTCACCCTACTATTCAGGCATGACCAAAGAGCAATTTCAGGTATACTCTCCAGTCCAGCTGGTGAACCTGGGTATCCTGAGGCAATGTTACAACTGCCTCATGTACACAGACAACCCTCTCCTCCAACCAGAAAACATTAACATATGCGAGAGATGCAATTATATAGCTAAACTAGAGGCTAAGCTCTCTCCACCGAAGACTGGAACAGGCAGTCATGAGGAGAAGGTTAACACTTGCACCACACCTCCAGCCTCGCACAGACATACTAAACCAGCACTGGCAAAAAATACACATAAATACACAAAATCATACTTGCAGGCTCTAAATAAAAACCCGCAAAAGCATCACAGACCTCCAAAGTAGACACCCAAAAATCCTGCACCTACCGTCACAAACCAGACAACACACAAAATCAGTGTGCCGCACAATCACAGCCATTAAGGCGAAATAACATATCTAATACACTAGTGATAGGCGACTCTATAGTCAGGCACACTGATGTCCCACTCACTAGGCTGGACAAGGAAAAGGTTACTGTTAGCTGCCTGTCAGGAGCCAGAATCTGTCACATAACACAAGCACTCAGGTCACTCCTGAACAAGTACAAATATGACTCTGTCATTGCTCATGTTGGTGTGAATGACCTGATACGTACCCCCCTGGACTACATGAAAAGAGACATGGAAGAGCACTCTGATCATGTAGTCCAGGCAGGTATGACCTTGACCCTGAGTAGCATCCTGCCCTCACCAAGAATGATACTGCAGTATAAAGAAAAAAATGATCAATTTCACAATTGAATAAGCTTCTGGTGTCATTCAAAGGAGATCCAGTGTCTTTCAGCCTGGGATGACATGCTCCCAAGCCTCGTTGCTTCGCAAGAGACAGCTTGCACCTGTCACCCCTAGGCTTTTGAATACTGACCAAGGCCCTTGCTGCCCCCATAGTGCCTTTTTTAGGCAAGAAAAAAGTCAAACCCACCTCCGTAAACAGCACACATAAAAAAATGAGGGTTATGCTACTCAATGCCAGGAGTTTAAATCTCAAAATGCATAAACTCAAAGCACTCCTCAGTATGGAGAACGTCGACATCTGTGCAGTAACTGAAACCTGGTTCAAGGCTTCACAGAGCACCCCAGCACTACCTGGCTACAACTCATACTACATATTTTGGCCACAGAACATGGACCGAAAAAAACACAAAAGGATATTGTGTATCCATATTCATCACGGATACCTACACCTCCAGGTTAGTGGCGCAGCATGATACCTCCAAGATCATCCATGTGCAAATAACATCAGGCAAATCTGCAATGCAAATTGTGGCCTGCTACAGATCATCTTCCATGACCCAGGACCACCACTCCACTTTTCTGGAGACACTGGAAAAAATGAAGGTCCTACCTAACACCCTGATATTGGGTGATTTCAATTACCCTACCGTTAACTGGGAAAACTACTCAAGTACAAATTCCCATTTCCAGCACTTCCTGGAATTTATCATCTGAAATGCCCCGGATCAGCTGGTAAACTCTCTTACCAAAGGTGAAAACATATTGGACATGGTCATCACCAACATGGGCGACAGGTGTTCCACACTGGAGATCAACCCATCACTGGTTAGATTAGACCATAAACTAATCACTCTGGATGTTCACACCACAACACCACCTCCAACCAAGGAAACCACAGTGAAAAACTTTTCTATAGCAAACTTCACCTTACTTAAGGCAGAGGTGGTAAGTTTCACAGCCCCCACGTTAAAGAATAACAGTGTTCAAGATGCAGGAACGTTTACAAATGCACTCTTTGAGCACCTACAAGGATGCATGGATCGTGCCATCCATAGCAAAACCAAGACTCACTCCCCTAAGAGAAGGAAACCAGTCTGTTGAACCCCTGCCATAAACAGGCTATACAACAGAAGGAGGAAACTAGTTCAGAAAAAAAAGCAAATCCCAAGAAGGAAAGGCATCCCTTATCAGTATCAGTAAGAAACTAAGGTCCCTCATAAAATCCTTCAAGGCTAACTTTGAAAAAAAGATAGCCAAAGATTCGAAAGATAACCACAAAGCCTTCTTTAGCTATGTCACGAATCTAAGTGGCAACTCACAGATATGCTCTGAGCTAGTGCAAAATAGCACAAAATATACTGAACCCACAGATATTGCCAACATCCTGGCAGATAGATTCAGTGCAAACTTCACCCCCCTTTCACCCCCAAAAGGGCCCACAACAATACTGGAAAGGTCTAGTGTCCTGGAAATCACAGATGCACAGGTGAAAACAGCCCTTTCAAAAGCCAAAAGCACAGTGCCAATGGGGCCAGATGGTGTCCCAGGCTGCGTCTTGCATGAACTACAAAATGAACTAACCCCCCACCTAAACACACTGTTCAACCTCAGCCTCTCCACATGCTATGTGCCCATAGAATGGTGCACGGCAACAGTTGTTCTGCTCCACAAAGAAGGGGCCACAACTGACCCTGGTAGCTATCGCAAGGGTATGGAGTGCATCATCATGGAATTCATTAACAAAGACATTGGAAATCTCCAAACACTTGACCCAACCCAGTTTGGCTTTGTTAAGGGCAGATCATGCCTATTAAACCTGGTTGACTTCTTTGAGACAGTCACCAAGGCCATAAATGAGAGGAAGATAGTTCACACAGCCTACTGTGACCTTGCCAAGGATTTTGACACCATTCCCCACTCTGGAATTATAGAAAAATTCACCAGCCTGAACATAAACCCCTATGTCACGAGATGGGCTGCCAACTGGCTTACAAACACAACTCACATGGTAAGAATAGTGGGCTTCAGGCCTGAATTTAAACCAGTCGCAGGTGGTGTCCCACAAGGCTCGGTCCTGGGACTCCTACTGGTCAGCATATACTTCACAGAAGAACAGGCAAACACAGGAGGAATATGGCTAACCAAGTTCGCTGATGACTGCAAATTGGGAGCCATAATTGACTCCCCAGCTGACACAGACATTCTCCTAAAAGGCCTTACTGAGATGGCAAATTATAACCTCTCTAAATATAAGTGATACCCTAATACTGGGACAACTAATCCACCTAAATCCAAATATCAGACTAAATAATATTATGTTAAACTTAGACTAATACCCATTAATTATAAAATGCACTGTTTGGAATTTGTATCAAATTAAAACCTATCGATTGAAAGCATATGACAAAAATTAGAAGTAAGTTATAACATTATAATTAAGCAACTATTATATCTAGTCAACATAATTGCAGCAAGTGCCAAAATGATAACCAATGAATGCATTTATACCAACAAGTTATAAACTTACTACTTTTAAGATTGAAAATGTTATTGAATACTTATAGATTAATAACAAAAATAAAATACCAAGATTCACTCTTATATTCAAAATATTGGGAGAAAAAGAATAAAAAGATTTCCCTCAATCAAAAAACTGCCACAATTAAACTAACCATGAAACTAACACTCTTCAAAAAATAATATACACCCAAATTCTGATTAACAACAATGCCTACCATACTCCTCTTTTTTTGAATAAAATCAACCCTACCTATTCATCATTCTGCCCCATATGTCCAAATAGAAAACTGACACCCTACACATTTTCTGGAGCTGTAAAAATGTATATAAACTATGATGTTCACTAAGATCCAAATTAGAAAAAAGGGGTACACAAAATCCACTTTGTCATGGGAAATTGCAATTTTGCATGTACTCCCCATAAATTTCACATATGAACATACACACATCACAATAATGTTATGTGCCATGTTGAAATCATACATAGCTCAAAACTGGCTAGATAGATCTAATATTACCCATTCTAGGGATAAAAGGCTGTTACTACATTAAACAAAGGGGACTGTAAAAAGAAATAAAAAAAATAGTTAACCTTTATTAAATTTCAGTTTAAAAGACCATGAAAGTACAATGTAAAAGATCATTAGAGGTGTTATCAGAGTGTAAACAATATATATAGTTAGTACAAGGTACAGATATAAGTTTAGAAGGTTATAGATATCCAGTGAGAAGTGATCAGTGACAAATTCCACCAAGACCAAATTAGGTCAGTGCTAACCTCTGTTCAGACTTCAGATAGTAATGATTTACCACATAAGTTGCCATATATTCCTATGTATTTACCCAAATGCAGTTTTGTCTTATATAACTGGGGTTTTTTTTTCACTGTTGGCTTATGCTCTGTTATGTCATTATGTTTCTTTATCATTGGTATAACATATATCTTGTTTATTTTTTTTTAAAGGAAAAACAATAATAACATTTTTATTTAAAAAAATGAATCTTACTGTATTGTCCTTAATGGTAAACTAATTGGTATCCTGGAAGGGTGGACATTTTTTAAATTGTTTATAGCTTTCAGATGCTGCAACAGATCTTAACAAAGCTCTGGGTGTGTATTATACCAGAGCCAGGTGACCAATTGTGATGCCCTTCTATAACCAGCACTGAAAAGAATTTTTAGGTATTAGTGAAAGATATGATGGAACTCTCACAGCTGCACTTTGTTTTTCAGAACCTGAGAGGACGATCTCTTACAGATATCTTGCACCTCATCTTGCCTTGCTGTAGTAAGCAACTCAAAATTCATCATCTTGCCTTGCTGTAGTAAGTAATTTAACTAGGGAACAGTAATTCTTTAATTAGTCAGGAAAATATAGTGAGATTAGTTATGTATTATTTTTCTGCATCTGTGTGAATCTATCCAAGTGTGTTATTTTTATATCTCCTGTGACTGAAACTTTGGTGTTTATTATAAATAGATATTCAGTGTTCCTATGTTTTCTATTTTTTATTTATACCTTTCATTTTGCTGATCTTTTAGACAATACTTTTAACATCTTAAGAATACTTATGCTTACTTTATTGAAACTTTGGCTGCTCCTTGAAAGCCTTGCTGCATTGGTCAAACTCTACCATTTGTATTAGTATTAATTTTACTTAATATAATTAGGTACACTTGTAAGATCCTTAGAGTAGATGATTGGTGGCAGCATAAGTACCTTATAGTCTGGGAAGAGGGGTCACAGCTGGTACATCTGTGCCAGCTTTTCCCAGGTGTGTGTGTGTGTGTGTGTGTGTGTGTGTGTGTGTGTGTGTGTGTGTGTGTGTGTGTGTGTGTGTGTGTGTGTGTGTGTGTGTGTGTGTGTCAAAATCAAATATTCAAGTGTGTGTGTGTGTCAGCTACTTAAACAGGGACATAGAGCTGCAAAGTAGTTAATGTGTGGAGTCTTATTTGGGACCTGGAGAGAGAGAAAGAGAGAGTCCAGCCCCAGTGTGCTCCTTGTGTGCTCTTAAAGGAACCTGTGCTTGGTGCAGAGAGCTGCATCTAATAATACTGTGTGTATCCCTTTTTGATACTAGTGGCCATCCCTCACCAGTGTCAGTGGTGAGGATTGAGGGTCCTTGATATTTGGCCCAGAGACCTTCAATGTGGCTTTACATGCAAACATGTTACCCTACTGTGCTCTGAAGTACACAGGCTTGCTATCCATGTTGCGTTAATGAAAAAAATGTTTATTTATTTTTAAATTTGGTATGCAGCATGAATATGCAATTAGCACTGCTGCTCATTGACCACACATGTAAAGTCCATGTAGGCTTTGTGTGACACCTACATGGAGTTTACTGAATTACAGCAATTTTCTTTGCTAAATACTGTCATTGTATTAAAGGACTTTAGTTTTAATACCCGCAGTGGTGGTGCTGCGGTAGCGTTGTCGCCTCACAGTAAGATGCTGTCCGATTCGATTCTGAGCTAGGCGTATTCTGCGTGGAGACATGTGTGAATGGCGTACCTTCATTGAAGGTTGTGCATCAGGGCTGGTAACTCAGCATGTAAAAATCAACTACCAATCATTAGCGGACCGGAGTTCCGCTGTGGCGACCCCTAACCGGGAAAAGCCGAAAGATACAACAACAGTTTTCTTCAGTCAGTTTGTGGTAGTCTGGGGCATGCAAGGTATGTACTGTATATAGTCCAAGTCTGTTCTTGTTATGGGAAATAGGACCAAAAATAATGGACGAGATCAGGGATGTTCAACAAAATCAGAGATAGTTGAGAGGTTATGGGGTTTTGTAAAAATTATATAGATTAGAATGTCAAAACTGTACTTGTCCATTTGGCTGTGATTTTGCGGAACATCTGTAATTTTATCTCATATTTTTGTTATATTCATTATAAGATTTCTGACTGTGAAGTAAATATATCAGAATTAGAGTCAGTAAATATCACCAGATTTTAGAATTTCATATTTGTTACTGTTCAGTAAGTTCGAGATCGGGTCAATTTCTAGCAGCTCAGAATCATTATTAATCCCAAAGTCTTCACTGTCATGCAGTGTAGTTTCTGGTTCTGTATCTTCTATCATGATGTACTAAAGATTAAACACAAATGAAACTTAAACACATTTACTAGAACAAATGTCCTGGAAATGCATTCCAGTTAGATAAAAGACTATAATAATTAGAGGATCTTGTATGTTATCCTTCTGGTGAAACTTAATGTTGAAAATAAATAGTTCTGACCTCTCAGAATTTTTTTTGTTTGTTTTTGTTTTACTGCAGTATTGCCCACTACTGAGCATACACAGGTGGAACAAGGTATACTCATTGTAATTAGAAGAGCAACAGAGCAAGAGGTACCAGATTATTAATAATGTGTTGTACTGTTGTGATTCTGGAAGTGTGGTATATTCTACAGCTGCAATTGAGGAAAGGGAAGAAAACATTGATGCTAATACTGACTTTCGATTCCGAAAGTTTGGTGTTGTGAATGGGACTGTCGCGGTGATGATTTCTGACTTTATGAAGGGATCAGTGAATACATTTTCATAGTTGCGGTTCAGCATTGTGCATAAATGCACAATTGCCGTTGCAAATTTTGATAGTAAACCTATATATATATATATATATATATATATATATATATATATATATATATATATATATATATATATATATACATATATGTATTATAGGGAAGGAGGGTTGGCATAATGGTTAAAGTCTTTACCTCACAAATACAAAGTACAGGATTTGATTTTACCCTGGTTTGGTTTCTGTGTCTCTGAAGGACAGAGGCAGTCATAAATCACCCCATATAAATCAAATTTGTTGATCACATTTGAGTTGCATGGCAAGGATTTAAGGGCTTTATTGATCACTAGCCTAGTATACACTTATGAACCTATGAATATTTTTGACATTGATTCTCTTTTGTTGTTGTTTATTTTTCTCATATTTTTCTCTGCTCCATAAAGTAGGGTATTATTTTTCTTTACCATGACAGATACAATTTCTCTCTCGCTCTCTGTTTTTTATTTTTCTTTTTTCTTTCTTTTCTTTTTTTTTTGCATATTTCCTTTTACTGATAATTTAGAAATCACCAACGTCCGTAAAAATCTTATCATTGTACTTGCTTATTACACCATGCTTTTCATACTTTTATAGCATTAACTTTTTTAATTCACTAGCTTAGCACAAGGATTAACATAATAATATTATATCATGATATTTTTATACCACACTTTCCTTTCATTTTCTATTTCATTTTTTTTTATTTTCCATAAAAGATTTTTTCTAATATTTCATTTCTTTATTTAAACATTATTTTCCTCTTTTGAATATTTTTATCATAGTGTAGTGCCACTTATATTTGTAGTTTAGTAAATTTACTACTAACTATTCATTTTTATCATTTATCCAAAACAAAACTTCATACAAATTTAAAGAAGCAGCATAAACAGTTGGGTTAATTAATCCTGAACCTCCAGCATTCTTATTCATATGTAAATTTGGCTATGACTTATCCTCTCTTCAGATTCAATCTTGAATTCTAAATAAAGGAAAAAAAATAATTACAATGTTTATTTTTCAAAGATTATTGGAAACATAGAAATTAGCTAAATATGCAATCATTCCTAGTATACCTGAACTAATCAAATAAACATTTTTGTTAAATGATAGTTTAAATATTTTCCAAAAAAAAAATCAGTGCTTCTTTACTTCATCTATTATCCTATTCCATTGTTCCTCACTTACATTATTACCCCAAATCTTATTCCTAACATAGAGATTCCTTTCATCAAAAATATACTCCTATCTCTACTATATCACCCAGTCCTTTTCTTATTTCCTTTATTTAAAGTCATGCCTATTACATTTAAGCATTGATGTACATAACATAGAAATTCTTTCATCCAGACTTTGTTTCATGTAATTTATATAATATAATCTGCTTAAGTAGACATAACTGGAATTTTGATGCCTTCATTAGTAAGACATTAGCACCTTTCATATGCAAATGTACATCTCTAACAAAAAGATTCACAACTAATGCAATAAATGTGTACTCATAGGACATCCCTGATGTATGCCATTCTTTATAACTATTTCTTTGCTTAACCCTTCATGCACTAAAATTTTTAATATATTTTTTATTTTATGTAAAACAACATATAATCTTAATTTCCAAACTAATATTATAATCTTCCATAATTGTCCACCACAAAAATGTCATACTGTACTGTATTAAATGCTTTATTTAAATATCTTATCATAATATTGATTTTGTCCATCCTGTTAATAATATCATCAACAATTCCCCTTACTATAAATAATAATTCCTGACATCTGTTTCCATTTAAACTATATATGCTATTTTCCATAGTGCATTTAATTTTATTTTCCATTTTCTTCTGAATAATTTTCATAAAAATATTATAATCGGCATTGTTCAATACTATAGGTCTCTAATTTTTGATTTTATTTTTATCTTACTTTTCCATACAAATTTAAGCATACCACTGCATAAATCTTTGCACCTAAAATCTTCATTTATCCAATTTTCATAACTTTTAAGAAGTGTTGATTTCTTCCTATCCATAAAATTCTTATAAAATTGTTATCCTGTTCCATGTGGTCCTGAAACCGACTGTAAATTAACTTGTCTAAGTACCTTATCTAATTCATTTAAGGAAATGTCATTTTCCTCTTCTTTATTTTCTTGTTCTATTAATTTTTTAACATGCCTTCTTTTTTGTGCTTCCTTTCTATCTTGAAACATTTTGTTACATAATATATTACAATATTCATAATTTGCTCCTAAGATCTTCTTACCTCTCCTCTATTATCTTTCATTTATCTCATTATACTAGTATTCTCTTTAAATATGCTACTCAAATAAGCTGATACCTCTTTTCTTTTACCTTAATATCTTTAATTAAATAACAATTATTTAATTTTTTCTTGATTATTTTTATGAATTCTCTGTTTTATTACATAATACTCACTACTGTTCCTTTCCAAATCTTTTAAAAAATCTATACATATTAATTTATATATTTTTTCTGTTTTTCCTGCATCTGACTGCCATTCTGAAAAATATTTTTATATGGACCAGTTTTTATAACCCACTGTAGTGGAAATGTGATTTTTCCATAACTGTATACTTATTTTCTTTCCATTTTCATGTGATAATGTTTCATGTATTATATTATTCCTTTCCCAGTGTAATGTACTCCTTATTTTCCTGCATCTCTATCCATATGGCTGAGTGATCTGAAAAGCCTGTTACATGTCTCTTCCTTAGCTGTCTCTAAACTTTGTGATATAATAAGATAATTTATTTCAGTCTTATATACACCTCAGCTATATGTCCACATATTGTTTCAGATCTTTAAATTGCCACATTTCATAAATTCAAAAGTTTTCTTAACATTATTTCCTTTCTTCTTTTTTCCACACAAATTGCAATTAAAATCTCCCATTAATATTATATTCATATTAATTACTACATAATCCAAAATTTTATGAAATAAATTTTACATTTCTTCACTTGTAACATAGGCATACAATGCTATAATTTTATATACCTGATTATGCCATCTGAGATCTACAATAGTTAATCTTTTCATCATTACCAGCGTTATAGTTAGTTATTTCCTACAAAGTACAACAATGCTAGAGCAGAGGTCTTTTCATGGGTTTCACATTGTAGCTCTGTCCAAAACTTTTTTGTTTGTAATCTCTTTTCTTGTGTCAAAAATTTTTACATCTCACAATATTATTATGCCAACATAACACTTACTACACCAGTTTAGTAGGACCTATTCTTCATCTTATATTTTAATACGAATTACATTTACTGAAAAACATTCTAAAATTGTCATTACTTTCGTGTTGCATCTTACCAGAAATTATATACATTTGGAGAATTTAGCTCATTTGCATTATCCTTTTTCTTTCTTTTCCCCTTTTATACTTATTTCTTTCAACTTTCATTTTCAGTCTCTTATCCTTTTTCCAATTGAATTCCTTTTAAGTTCCATTATTTTCTAATTTATATCTACCTAATCACTTATTACAAATTCATCTTCTATAATATATACTGTTTCATTTTTCTCTTTATCCTTATCTTTATGTTTACCCTGATCTTGCTTCACTACTTCCTCTTTATCTTTTATTGGGACGTTTTTTCTCTCCATATATCTTCCTCACTTTTAGTTTCTTCTTCATCCTTTTTCTCTAGATTACAATCTATCCATGAGAGCCAATTTTGTTACATTAATAACATTTAAATGCACGTTTTTGAATCATAACCTGTTTCCCTACAAATATAGCATTTCTTCTTATCACAGTTACATATGAAATTATCTTCTTTACCACAGGATAAAAAACATATTTTAGGTTGTCCACAATAATTTATAACACCCCTTTTACCTTCTACATTTATCATACTAGGGACATGAACATTTTTTTCTTTCTCCATTTTCAGTACAATATAACAGTCTAATCCATCAGACCACGAGCTTCCATTATTATACACCTTGCAGATGTCCAAAACTTCTTTTCAAAGCTTGTTTAAATATCTCTTTAAAGTCACTTTTTCAACTTCGGTTCAAAATGGAACATGCATTTTCTTTTTTGTTTCTCTGTAAAATGCTTTGACTACATAAGAGTTTCATGGACTACAGTTATTTTTCTTCTCATACTCTCCCCAAAACTTTCCAGAACAGAATCAGTCTTAAAAATAATGTCACAAAATGTCTCTTAATGAATATGAATAAAAGTTGTTACCTCATGAGCCATCACTCTCAAGGAGAGGATTAAATTATCCCAAATGTCATGCCTGTACATTTCCTTATCTTCCTTGCTCTGAATTCTTAGCATGAATTTCCTTTGGTTGTTGATATTTTCTTTCCTCTGTTCATCTCTTTTCACTTTCCCCTGCATACAGCAATGGCACATGATTTATTTTTCTGGCACTCTTTCTTTGAAAATGCTGTTTGTTTCCTCTGGTTGGATTTTATCCATAATTTCACCCAAAGAAATATATTTTCCACTCTCTGGCTCACTCTGCAACAACAATTCACCCAAAATATCATCCAGCAACACACATGACTGGAAGGTTACAATAAAGCATCCATCATTGTTTTGAACATTTGCCTCTGATGAAAGAAACAAATGTTGCTGAAACAGCTCCTCAGAATCCTGTACAGCCTCAAACATTTCACTGGCAATTACCTCTGTGCCAGCCACAGACTTGAATCTCTTGGTGCTGTTCTTCTAGCTGCCACTGTGCTAGGATCAGAAAAAGCAAAAGCACTCTCCTGATGAGTTTTGGAAGTTTCCTGATGTTCTAGCCAAATATCCTCTAGTGGTGTAAATACCACCTTAGGTCTCCCCTGAAAAGAGACCACTAGCCTAGTGGGACTAGTCCTGTCAACAAAGGAAAAATAAAAAATTACTTGCAGGACAGTTACAGGAGATGTGAATCACCTATATTTACATTTTATTTCATGTTTTTTAGCTGAGCAGATTGAGAAAAATCAGCTCCTGTTTCAATGGCATATGGTCAATTGTATGACATAGGGGTATGTATGTACTGTAATAGTACACCAGGGTATAACAGTCAGAGTAGCAGATTTGTGTAACGGTATATTGTGGGTGCCAATGGCACACATTCCCAGTAGGGCTACTCATATCCATGCAAAGTACAAGTTGTCCACTAATTTCACATCCTACAAAGCTGTTTGGCAGTGCCAACTCCTGCCACTGCCCATCATTTTAGCATGCCATGTGCCATTCTGTTCTACTCACCTATGGATTTAGACCCCTAAATTGCTATGTTGACTGCATAACCCCCATCATTTCTACAGAGCTCTCTGGTCATACTGCTTAGCGGCATAATATATGTAGTAGCTTATCCAAGCTGAATGGAAGTGTTACTTTTACATGACACACCCTGGATATGATTTCTTTTCACATGCTCAGGTTTTTACTTCTGACTGGCATGTATAACACTGCTGTACTGCCAATTAGGGACTGGTGCCTGTGTTTACATCACTAGGTATGCAGATGTTGTTGTGTACCCCTTGGCATGATCAAAGCACTGGCCTACATCATCTGTGTACTACACCAAGCATGTCATGCCCTTCTTTGTCCCCTGATCATACAATATTGTAGAAGCCATGGCATGTACCTCATTTCATGGCCCATACCGTCCTGTACTGTTAACACTGTTATTGTCTTCTCACATATATACAGGGGGTGGGGAGAGTCCCTTAGATCCCTGGCCAAGATCCTTGCCTTCTCATTTTTGTGACCCACTGCCTACAGTTCCCACCTTACCCTGTAGTCTGCCAGGTTAGACATATCCACTGCATTTTCATATCATACCTAATGATTTTCTACCTGCCCAAGTACTTTTATGGCAGATAGTCTTACACAAACCTGATATAATGTTTTCTCTGTTCTGTGTCTGTATCTCTATCTCTCTCTGTCTCTGACTCACTCACCAGTATATATATTTGTTTCATGTTTGTTTTCTTATTTCTCTCCATTTATGTTACTATTGTATGCAGTGTCAGTTACACCTGTGAATGTGGAACAGCTGCAGCAATCTCACATTTGGCTTGCCATGCCATCTCCTGCTGCATCTCCAGTTGCCTCTAGGGATGCTTTTCTGTAGAATTATGAAGGTCATCCAGCACAGGGTGACCTGATAGGCTTTGAGTTGCTGGTGATCTATCACTTGGGGAGGACATTGTCTTAATCTCTAGGATACCGCTGGTAGGTGACAGTATGTTACCCAGCAGGATTTGGAGGAGACAGTGATGGCAATGCTTGACTGGCAGTTTAACATCCACATTGACCATCAGAAAATTGCCCTTGTATGACTAATAGAGCCGCACCACTGCTTTGCCCTGCCAAGCATGCCAACAGATGCTGGACCTGGGAGGAGGGTAATCAAAGAGGTGACTGTCCTCTGACTTTTTGCCACTCTGATTAGTGTGAAAAGAAACTGTCATCCCACCATATTCTCCATCATGGTGTCTGCCTTCTTGTGTTTCATTTCCATTCCCAGTTTGTAGACCAATCGTCCACATCACCAATTGACTTCCCTCTTTGTATCTGCATTTCTCCGCGACTACTCCCATTATGTGTCAGCACCTCACCTGTTAGTCTTTGTTTTTCTGTCCACACTACCATTAATTTATCCTTTCACCTGACCACTTATTTCCCTTACTTCCATCACCTCTATCTTTCATAAAATATTTGTATACACTTGCTTCCCCATCCAATCCCATTCTTTCTTCCCTTGTGCAAGCTCCTGCATTTGATCTGTCCACTTTCTGATTGTCATATATGCCTATTTCATCCTCAGTAATGCACTTAACTTGTCAGGAATTTTGCTGTTAAGCTCTTATTATAGCTCTCAGCAGTTATTGTAGTGGCATGAATTCAGTGTTGTAAAAGTACACAGTCACAAGTCAGCAGCATGTGTGTTTCTCAAATCCATAGGTCACTTGATCTATATTTCAGTATGCTCCTCTTTGCATGGCTTGTGCATTTCTCACAGAAGTGATGTTAATTAATTTCTGTCATACTGATTGCCACCTGTTACATTCTTAATTACCTTCAGACTGCATCTAGCAACTTGTGTCATGATAAATAGACTTTGTGCAGCTGTGTAAGCCATGTTTCTGAATCCCTTGGCCTGTTTCTTAATAAGATACATGCAGGAATAAAACAAAAAATCAAAATATACTTTTATGGTTTTAAATGGAGATATACAGTACATTAGAATAGAATACAAGACATACAGATTTGTGGAATTATATTGGCTTTACATAAGGTTAAATAGTGCCCAGAAAAGACAGTAAATGTACTTGTACAGGGGTATGTGGAAGAAAACTAGAAGGACAAAAGATAGAAGATCACACAAGCAAACATGCCACATCAGCTCTACAAGCTACTGGATCTATCTGAATTTGAGAAAACACCTCCAGGCTTAAGGGATAGGGAACCATTACTGAATAGAAATTGATTGATCATTACTGAATAGAAACTGATTGCAATTATAGAAGGGTGTATATAGAGCAGTGAAGGGAGAAGTAGAGATGCACTAAACTAAATGAATGCAGGGAGTCAGGAAGCGTAACATACAAAGGAATATTAAATCCCAATCGGTATGGAAATTCTCTGTATAAATATTAAGGTAGCAGCAAGTTTTGTAATTAAAGATAGGATTATGTGGTTTGAGTGACCAGATAATTGTACTGTGGGAATAGAATTTGGGTACTACTCAAAAATATGGACAGTGTGAAAAGTTAGGTTTAAGAGTATTGAAGGTAAGTAGATGTGAAATTGAATAGAAGACTGTACTGGCAGAGCTGAACTTTTATTTATTTATTTAGTTAACATTTGTTTACCAGGAAAGTCTGACTTGGAGCAAAGCCAATTTTCAGTGGTGGCCCAGGGAGAAATGCTCCAGATGCATGTTTTTGTAATGTGGGAGGAAAACAGAACACCCAGAGGAAACTCTCACAAACAGAGGGAGGACATGCATACTCCATACTCCTCACAGAAAGCACCCCAGCCAAAAATCGAACTGGACAACCTCTTGCTGTGAGGCAACAACACAACTGCTGCACCACTGTGCCATCCATTTTTGACAAATTTCTGTTCATAGACATAATAAGATGAATTGTATATGGTCCATTAATAGAATAATGGAAAAAAGAATGAAGTGAAGGTTGACAAGGCAGCAGGGAACTTGGACAAAGGACATTAACAACTCATTTCCTCCAGTACAGCTCTTTTGAGTGTGTACCTTTAATTCCCAGTGGGTGTGTCTTCAGCCTTTAAAATAATGAAGTTATCACCTTGCAGTTCTAACAAGTAATCATTGACAAATGTCAAATATCAATACAATTGTGTTTGCTGTCAATTATGCTTCAAGATAAAATATGTAGCATTGTTTTGGAATTATTAATGCAAATATGAACAAGCAACATTTGACACTTAGAAGTGCAGTAGGAGGTAACTGCAGAAATAACTGAAGGCACATTTGGCTGTAATGAGTTAAGAGAAGGGAAAAGGGGTAGATAGTATGTAGAAAATTCAAAATCAGAAAGTAAGGACAAGGATGAGAAAGGCTGCATAGGTGTATAGAATGGTAAAGGGGGAAAAGAGGGAATAGGCACTTAACATTGGGGGAATAACCTTTGATGTAGGGCAGAGGAGAATGTATAGTGGGAGTAGATAAGACTGCGAGAAAAGGACTATTGGTGCATCAATTCATGAATTATATTCATAACATCTGAGTGCATTGTGCATAGACACCTGCACCAAAGAATGGGAGTGGATGTTGTTACTTAGCTCAGTATGGCGGGCACAAGTGTAGGACAGAGGAAGTTGAATCAGAAAGGAGCATGGATCAGGAGTGATAATATGGAAAATATATGTTGGTAAGAGTGAAATAATCCTACAAAAGCACTAGGATACAGACAAAGTATGTGGGGGTGTAAAACTGTCTTTCTGCATGAAGAAAAAACAAATTGCGAGGATGCACTAAGGTAAGTGGAAATACATTATGAATGGGATGTCTGGAATGACAAGAGCAGAGAAAAGTAGGAAAGATGGCAGTATGTTAAGAAAAGGAAAACAGAGCATGTCACAATGATGAGAGAGAATGAAGTTTGATAGATTATAGTAGAACAGAAGGGGAAGGTTTATTTAGAAGGAACATGTTTATTAGTCACAAAGACATTTTTAGATAAGTGGCAAAATAGGAGGGTAAGCAGAGACTATGTAGTCATGGCATGCAAGTTCATGACCACGGAACCAAGTAAATACAGAGTGTGTCAGAATGCAGTATGTAAGTTCAGGAACGAGAGAAAAAATGTGGCCAATGACATATATGGAGATGCCTGAACATAGGTTAAAAAAAAAAAAAAAAAACAGTTTTTAAGTTCTTCAGAAAAGAAACTAAGCAGGGAACAAGACAGCTATATTTTCAGTTTGTTACTCATAAGAAAGTAACAAAACTGCCTGCACTGGTGGCACTGAGGGATAAAACCCTGACTATGACCCAAGTGACCTCTGCTCAGGTGTTTTATGTTGCAGGTAGAGGAGGATGTATGCACCCATCCTGTGGGGCAGTGTACATGCTCAGTGGCAATCTTGAGTAGTTAGACTTCTTTGGTTGGGACCAGGAAAACTATTTCACTATGTTTCCTGTACATGGGCAGGACATCTAGCTGATGTCAGTCCCTAATGAAATGAAAGTGTGATGCAAAACCGTCGATCCTTCTGGGGACATTGCTGGTCAGGTCTGGGAGGGTGGAGCTTAAAACAAGAAACCTGAACCCAGCATGACAGCTGTCTTAATGATGGCTCCTACTGCTGATCCTCTCCCTAGTGACAGGAAACAATAAGACAATTAACTGGGAGGTGGCTGATTATGAGCAGGCAGCCTGAGGTAAAAACATACAAACATAGCAAATTAAGTATATATGTGACAAAATGTACCTCAAATAACACAGAAAATCTCCAGTCTCATGTGGAATTCTGCGACATGTGACAAACAGTTCTGTTGGTATACATCTTGTCCACCTTCAGTAGTATTGCACCACCATAACTCCATTTTATGTATAACAACTCTGAAATTGTAATAAAAAGGGAAGATGAAATTAGAAGTAGTCCATCTTCCGTGAGGGAAGACTCCTTTTTGCATACTATAGAACAAATTTCCCTCTTCAAAAATAAAAGCCATGGCTACTTAACATAATGTTAGATCTGTCAGAAAATGTAGTCTGCAAGAGTCTCATACTACTGGTTTGCTAGACATCAGGGCTACTCTGAGTCTTAAACTTTCTCAGGCTGGCAGCTGTAGTGTGCAACCCAAAATGCAGTTCTCCCTTCTGCCTCGCTGCAGTTCTGGACCAAGTGAAAAATTGAAATGAAAGAACACATGATATGAGTATGAAAGGAGGGCCAGTATTATTGTTAAGTACAATTACATTTCATCATTGATGTTTTTATAGGCCTTTCTGCAGGGAAAACTCACATAACATAGTCCCATGCTACTCCCCAGTGCGGCTACCAGATGGGAACATACATGTAGGTTTCATGCTTCCAAAGGAATGTGTGGACCTAACAAAAATTCAAGCTTAGAACTTTTTGCAAATCTATTAAGAAGTGACCAGACTAACAGAGCCAAAAAAAAAACAGCTATCCAATGAGGCATTTCCAAAAAAAACAACAGCAAAAAAAGACCATAAATATGAAATAAATAATAAAAAACATTTTGTTGTTCAAGTTTGATAAGCGTTATCAAAGCATTACCACTCAGCACCTCAGCTCATGCCTTCTAGAAATCTACCAAGGAAAGCAGAGCACACAAGTGTGCCCTGAGTACAGACACCATTGTACCCCACCAGAATGGGCACACCCATCATTTCTGCCTGTGCCACTGTTAAAATATGTTTCCTGCTCCATAGTCATGTTTTTATCCCCCTGTACCACTTCTTGCAGGCTCTCATCTCTAGTGTTTCATGCTGTGTGACTATTTTCTGATTTATGGCTGAAAGGGCAACTGTACCCAAATTTGAAGCTTCAGTACAGAAGGAAAAGATATATTATGAGTTCCAGTTTCAGTACAAAATGGACCACTACCACACATTTCTCAATATTACATATCTGCACTGTGTAGGGTACTTGCTTACCATGATACTATGATATTACCAGCATGGAAAACCTTTTAGACTTCATTTCTAACTCCCTACCTCAGGAAATTGTGGTATTGGGCAACTTTAGCATAGACTGGCTCAACTGCTCTGGCAGCAATCTTTCTACCCACATTAACCTCCATGGATTTACCCAACTGATCTTATCCCCCACTAGAACAAACAAAACATCCAAATGCCAGTCCATACTGGATTAGATTCTTACATCCAATCCCTCCCTTTCATCCCAATCAGGCTGCCTTCCTGACAGTCTGAGTGATCATCAACTAACCTACCTGATAAGATCCAGAACACCTTATAAGTCAGACATCCCTCAGAGTTGTTAGGAAAAAAAGAATTTTAATTTTGATGATTTATCTCCTCTCTAAAATGTCGTAACTGGAAATCATTGGCACAACTAACTCTCGATGAAGCAGTCCACTACTTTAACTCAACCTTCTTACAAATATTAAACCTGCATGTACCCACCAGAACCATTAGAATAAAAACAAACTATGCGCAGTGGCTAACTAAAGAAACTAAATCCATTCTCAAAGAAAGGGATAAAGCTTGGATACAATTCCACAAAAACAAAACCCAAACTTCAAAACAAAAGTACCTAGAACTCCAGAATAAAGCAAAGAAACTAACCAAACTAGACAACATTAAATATTACCAAAATATCTAGGAAAAATATGCTCAAAACCCACAAAAATTCTGGGCCACAGTAACCTCTATACTTAGACGAGGGAAAAACACTTCACCAACACCAGTAACTACAAATAACCAAGATAACATTCCCACACAATTTAATACATATTTCACCAAAACAGTTAAAGGTCCTTGCAGGCACCCAAAGTAATGCCAACGTCCCTATCCTAGAATCCTCCCAAATTAACACTAAAAAACAGGATAATACCCCCACTTCAACTTGCACACAGTGTCTATCAATGCTATTTCAAAACTCCTCCATAAATGTAAACCTACTACCCTAGCTGCTGACAATCTTCCAGCAGACTTCCTTCAGATAGCCACAGAGGTTATAGCCTATCCTGTTGCCATCCTCATTAAAAGATCCATATCAGAGGGTAAGATGCCCTCTATCTCAAAAACCTCCCACATAATTCCACTGCACAAAGGAAGTAACTCCATCAAACTCAATAACTACCCTCCCATTGCTATTCTATCACCATTATCAAAAATATTTGAAAGAGTTGTTTATACTCAACTGATGCACTACCTCCTCAATAACAGTTTATTATCTAAATCTCATCACGGCTTCAGACCCTCCCACAGTATCACGGCAGCATTACTGTCCTTTACCAACACGGTTAACCAGTATAGAAACGGTGGGCAATATGTTTCTACAATATTTTTGGATCCATCTAAGGCTTTTGATATGGTTAACCACAATATGCTTCTTAATACACTATCCACCCTTGATATCAGTCCCGCCTAGATCTCATGGTTTAAAAGCTATCCATCAGGATGGCAGCAAGTGGTACAATGGCAGAACCATCTGTCTGCCTATTTACCAGTATCCTTAGGAGTCCCTCAGGGATCGATCCTTGGCCCATTACTCTTCTCATTATTCACCAACCAGCTCTCCTCCTCCATACCTAATGCCTCTGTAGTGCAATACGCAGATGATACCACCCTTATATGCACTGCCCCCATACTAGGTGACCTTCACTCCGTAACCTTAAATTATTTTACAGTTGCTGAAACCTGGTTCACGAACTCTCACCTAATTCTCGACCCAAACAAAACAAAACTTCTTCTTTCCAGCCCATGTAGATCTCCCCCCCTCAAGTGACAAATTTATCTTAATGTCCAACAACAAAACCAAGATCACTCCAACCACCCACACAAAACTATTCAGTGTAGAAATAGATAATAACCTGAGATTTGAAGTCCATATATCCCAAACTATCAAGAAAGTCCACAAAAAACTAAGCCTCCTCTATCGTAACAATTCCTCACTAAACATACTAAAACCACAATTGCTAGAACACACCTCTTATCTACCCTCCTCTATGCTTCCCCTATTCTAATTAATCTATGGAAGGCTGACCTAAACAAACTAGAATCTTGCTGCAACAAGATTGCCAGGTTTGCCTTAGAGATCTCAAACAAGACTCATCACTGTTACCACTTATCAACTAAACTGGCCAGAGCTGCCTCAACTTCTTAAATTCAATCAGCTGTCACTTGTACATAAGCTATACTACTACCCTGATAAAATCCCATCACTACAGGATCTACTCAAACCCTATACTACTACTACTAGAACCCTAAGAAGTAGTAACCAAAACCTCCTAAATGTCAGTAAATATAATGATGCTGGGAAATCCCTCTTTAGCTGTTCCATTTCTGAAGTTTGGGATACTTTACCTAGCTACCTGACTTCTAGCAGCTCTGCCACACAATTTAAACAACACTTGTAAACACATTATATGGACAACTGGTCTTGCTCCTGTGACTCCCCAGGGTGAACAACTAATGAACAAACTATCTCCAATTCCTACATTCCTACCCTTTTGTACTGTGTACTACATGCTATAGGCTATTACAATCTGTCATTTTCATCCCTACCAAATTATGTTAATCTGAATGCCTTTTTAAATTCATTACTGTGTTTACACACACTGTGTTTATTCCTTACTATGTTATTTTGATCTATGAGTGCCATTAACTGTCTTTGACTCTCTATATGTTGAAATGGCTGTTTAACTTTGATATATGAGTTTTTTTAGTATGTAACTATGTACTATGAGTGCTATGCAATGGCTGTTTAACTTTGTTATATAAGGTTTTCTTTACTATGTAACTATGTGCTATGAGTGCTATGCAATGCAATATAGTTTCTGTATTATCCAGAAAAAAAGAAGGTACCAGACCACAGCCAAATCAATCATAAAATTTATTGCACAGAAGATAATGATTTATCTTTTGTGCAATACATTTTATGATCAATTTGGCTGTGGTCTGGTACCTTCTTCTTCTTTTTTGGATATTGCTGACAGTTTGTGGAGAAGGACCATTTACCTACATCACCTGTATTTTGTTTTTTGCTTACATAGTTTCTGTATTACATACTAACTGCTATGTATATTTATAATCTGGAGCTTTTCTCCCCGGGCTTCCACTCAAAATGGACCTATGTCTAGTCTGACTATACTGGTCAACAAATGTAAAATAAAGATAAAATAAAAAAGAATACATAAATATTACTTCTTAAATGTCATTTAAATGTCATATATCGGTTGTTAGATAAATGCTGCCCTCTCCATATACTTATGTCATCTCATCTATCACAATCAGGCTATGTGCAAATAATTAATAACTCATTTCAGACACTGTACAGACCTTCAAAAATGGCAAATGAACTGTATGACTGAAAGATGTGACAGCAAGAACTCTATACAAAAATGTAATGTATTAACAAAGTAAGTACAGCATGTGAGTATGTAGGTGAGATAAGTGCAAATGAGAAGTAGATAATAACTACATGAAAAAATATAGAAAGATTTGTAAAATCCTTATAAAGATGTGAAATGCAATCAAAAGAATGCTTTTGGGACATAGGTATTTGTCCATGCTGGTGTGAATGACCTGGTGTGAATGACCTGAGACGTACCTCCCTGGACTACATGAAAAGAGACATTGAGGAGCTCTCCGATTATGTAGCCCAGACTGGTATGACCCTGACCCTGAGCAGCATCCTGCCTTCACCAAGAATGATGCCTCAGTACAAAGACAAAATGATCAGTTTTAACAATTGGCTTAATCACTGGTATCATTCTAGGGGGATCCAATGTCTGTCAGCCTGGGATGACATGCTGGACAAGCCGCGTTGCTTCGCAAGGGATGGCTTGCACCTGTCACCACTGGGCTTCCGGATACTGGCCAAGGCTCTTGCCACCCCATAGTGCCTTTTTAGGCAATGCTCAAAAGACAAATCAACCTCTGTAAAAACAAAATGGAAAAAATTAAGGGTAATGCTGCTCAACGCCAGAAGTCTAAATCTCAAGATGCAGGCACTCGAAGCACTTCTCAGTATGGAGAACATCGATGTCTGTGCAGTAACTGAAACCTGGTTCAAGGCTCCTGAGAGCACTCCAGCGCTACCAGGCTATACCTCATATCATGCTTTTCGGCCTTAAGTTCCAGGCCGAACCACAAAGGGAGGGGGAGTGTCCATTTTCATAAAAGACACCTACACCTCTCGATTGGTGGCTACCCACGAAGCATCAGAAACCATACAAGTTTTACTCACCATAGGCAAAACTGCTATACAACTGGTCACATGTTATAGAACACCCTCCCAATCCCAGGAATCCCATCAAGCATTCCTGAAAACACTGGAGGATATGAATGTCACACCAAACACCATCATATTGGGTGACTTCAACTACCCCAACATAGACTGGGCCCACTATTCTAGCCCTAACACCCTAGCCCAAAGATTCCTGGAATTCATTAACTCAAATGCTATGGAGCAACTGGTCACTTCTCCTACGGGGAGAGATAATATACTTGACCTGATTATCACAAACATGGGGTCCAAATGCTCCCCACCGGATATAAACCCCTCACTAGTAAGATCTGACCATAAACTGATCACGTTGGATGTACATATCCCACCCCCACCCCCAGAACAAAAGACTACAGTGAAAAATTTTTCAAAAGCTGACTTTACACTCCTTAAGTCAGAAATGATATCCTTTAAGCCTACTGGGTTAATGGAAACCACATCCCAAAATGCTGAATCCTACACAACAGCCTTCTACGGGCATCTCCAAGAATGCATGGATCAAGCAATCCCAACTAAAACCAAGACCCTCTCCACCAAGGGAAAATGCCCAGTTTGGTGGACCCCGGCTATAAACAAACTGTACAACAAAAGAAGGAAGCTACTGCAGGACAAAGCCAAATCCCACAAGGGAAAGGCTTCCCTGATCAGCACAAGTAAAAAACTACGTTCTCTCATAAAAACATCTAAAGCCAACTTTGAGAGAAAGATTGCCAAGGATACCAAAGACAATCACAAGGCCTTCTTCAATTATGTCAGAACCTTGGGAGGAAATTCTCAGATATGCTCTGAGTTGGTACACAACGACAAAAATTCACTGACCCTACCGACATTGCCAATATTCTGGCAGATAGGTTCAGTGCAAATTTCTCCCCTCCCTCACCCCCTAAAGATGTAGTAATTATCCCTGCTGAATGTAACCTACCTGTCATCTCAGACATACAGGTGAAGTCAGCACTCAACAAAGCAAAAAACACAGCATCTATGGGACCCGATGGTATCCCCGGTTGCGTGTTACGTGAACTTCAAGATGAACTCAACCCGCAACTAAAAACGCTATTCAATCTTAGCCTCACTACAGGATATGTACCTGAACACTGGCGCACAGCAACAGTGGTCCCACTCCACAAAGGGGGAAATTCTACTGACCATGGTAACTACCGCCCCATAAGTCTGACCAGCCTGGTCTGCAAGGCTATGGAAAGAATCACCATGGAACTCATAAATGGTGATATTGGAGATCTGCAGACCCTTGATCCCACCCAGTTCGGTTTTGTAAAAGGCAGATCCTGCCTCTTAAACCTGGTTGACTTCTTCGAGACAGTCACTAGTGCCATCGACGAGGGCAAGGCTGTCCACACTGCCTACTTGGACTTGGCTAAAGCCTTTGACACGATACCACACTCTGGCATCATAGACAAGCTCAGCAGCCTAAATGTAAATCCATATGTCACAAGATGGGTAGCAAACTGGCTAAAAAACAGAACCCATAAGGTCAAAATTGCTGGAGCCATGTCAGATTCAAAACCAGTCACGAGTGGTGTCCCACAGGGCTCAGTCTTGGGACCACTCTTATTCGGCATTTACTTCTCGGATGTGAAAGCAAATATGGGAGGATTATAGCTGACAAAGTTTGCAGATGACTGCAAACTGGGTGCCATAGTTGATTCACCTGCTGACACACACATCCTACAGAAAGGTCTCACTGAAATGGACAACTGGTGCCGGAATCATGGCCTCAAACTTAACGCCAAAAAATGTATAGTCATCCCCTTTGGGAAAAACAAAGTACCCACAAATTATCACATAGACAATAACCCACTGAGTACGGAAGAAGTAATCAGAGACCTGGGGACTCAAGTCGATAGTGACCTCTCCTTTGACAACCATGTTGCCAAAGTGGTCAGAAAGACATTCTACCTTGCCCATCTCATCATGAAGGGATTCTCATCCAGATCAAAGGAGGTCATTGTACCTCTATATTCCTCCCTTGTCAGGCCCATGATTGAATATAATGCTCCATTTGGGATGTATCTCACCCGGCACATGCAACAACTGGAAAGACCCCAGAAGTACCTCACCAAGAGGATCATGGGTCTCAAACATGTGCCTTATCCAGCTAGATTAAAGAAACTCCAGCTCTATTCAGTAGCATACCGCCTGCTCAGAGGTGATTTGTGCCTAACATATAGGGCCATGTCCAACCAAGAACTGATGGACATGATCCATCTCAAAAAATCCAGATCCACCAGAACCACGCAAGCTAAAGATTTCAACCTCTGCACAAATATGAATAAAACATGCTGGAGGGATAGATTCATAACACAGAGGTTACCCGTACTCTGGAACAAAATCCCAGTTCATGTGAGAAAGAGCCCTTCATTGGCACTGTTCAAGAAAAATCTCGATGCATGGATGGGAGATCGTAAGTTTACCCTGGGAGTCACCTCAGTGTCACTACTAGACAGAGGTATAGTTTACTAAATAATGGGGTCCCACATGTGTCACTACTAGAGAGGCGCAACTGTATAATACGGGGTGGCATAAGCCACATCATTGTTGGCTAGGCTTGTAAGTGCCCCAGGGCAGATAGCCTAGTACACTACTATGAAACTATGAAACTATGAAACTATCTATGTGCCTTACAATTTGTACTTAACTAATGGCAGTACAGACTTGCATGCAATCAGTGTCTTGGAGTGTCGCTCGTCTAGTCAGGATGTAATAGACAAGTCTTTGTGGGTTCTGTTCAAGCAGCTTTATTATGTATAAACATACCACAATTGAAGCTTATTAACCTTTACTTAGGTAACTTCTATACAGACTATCTATTACATACATACATGCTCACTCTCTCACTGCACTGTTAAAATGGCACTTGGTATAGCACTTGCCTTCTATTTATACATGCACATTCATCACTTGCTATGCTTCTTAAAGACACATCACACACTCTGCTCTACATCCTCCCTCTTTGAGAAATAGATGATGCAATGCTGAGAATATTAGTTGACATGCAAATAATGCAAATAGCTTTTTGTCATGCTTCTATACAGAACTATGTAGGTATATACAGTTATGTCCAAGTTGCTATGTAGTTCACACTAGGTCTGGAAGTGCGATCAAATCGTGTGACATAAAACTGAGAATTAGACTTAGCAACTGGTACTGTCTCTGCTGAATGTTCAACCTTAGGAATATTGGGAACATCCAAAATAAGAGCACTGGACAGCTGTTGACCCATGGAAAAAATTTTATTAATGACACAGCAAATCCAAAAGAACACCAAAGGTAAAATTTTAATGCTGAAATCACAGGCAGTACATTTTCATCTGCAACTTCGTCAGAATACAGTCCTAAACCAAATTTCAACATTAAATAAGGTGCCCAATTACATAAATTGTGTGCAATCAATGTTGACAATCAACCAATTAACATTAATTAATAAAACCTTCAACTTAAAACAGTATAAAAAAGACGTAAAATATGGATATGCAGTATAGCTTATATATAAACCTAAGATGCAAAATACACCATAAATAAACTTATTGTAAGTTTTCAAACCATACCTTAAATTAAAGTTTTAGACAAGCATACCACTGACTTGTTTCTGTCAACAAGCCTATTACAATGAGAACGTATCAAATATAAAATTATGTATTAAAATATGTGCAAACAAGTACAAGTCTTTCATATAAATAACCTGATGGAAACCTCAAAACATTTTAAAATATTTTTAATTTTTTTTTTTAAAATGTAGTAGAACAACACTATAAGAATGTATGAATGTATGAATGTGTGATAATTGGTGAGTATAAAATTGTGTAAAAAACATCCTCAATGAACCAGTAAATATACATTATTAAACATAGAACTTACAATTTGGCAGCCCGTAACTATAAAACTGGTTCCAGGGATATCGTATCATTTAAACCAGGCCACTTGTTGGCTTCTAAAATCAATTGCCAATAAACCTCACAATATCCCAGTTGTGTTTCCCATGGTCCCCCTCTGGCATCCTTTTGGACCACCTCTATGACAACAAATTTAAATGATGTGTGTCCACTAGCCTCACTGTGTTTAAATAGGGCAATCTTTGCATTACCCTTTTTAATGTCATATAGGTGTTCGTAAATCCTATGCCTTAAACACCTCTCAGTTTTCCCCACGTAGAAACATTCACAGTTCTCATATGTCACAAGGTATACTACCCCTTTTGATTCACAATTACTAAAAACCATTGTTGAAATATTTTTATTACGACTAGTAATGGACACCTCTGGTTTGTTAAGTATATGGGGACATTGTGGACAAGCTCCTCATCTGTAAGTTCCCACTCTTTTAACTTTTCTTTTGCCAGCACCATAACTTTCTAATATATTTTTTATATTTCTTCCTTTCCTGAAAACAAATTTAAAAGGTACATCAAAGTGAAGGTCCAAATCCGATAGGGCACTAAATCTATCCCATTCATCCTTAAGGGATTCTGTAATTACATTAGTGTCCTCATTATAGTCAAGCACGAAAACATTCAACAAAGCACTGTTGAAATGAAGGAATGAATTTCAGTAGGTGTCTTGGATGTGAAGATTACTAAAGATAAGGAAAATAAAAAGTTTAAATCTGAGGTCTACAGAAAAGACACCTACTGCAATTCATTCCTTCATTTCAACAGTGCGCACCCATTTGCTCAAATGAAAAGTATTGTTAAAGGTCAGCTTGTTAGGGGTAGCAGGATGACCTCAGAGGATTCAGATTTCTCAAGGGAGGTGCATCTTTTGGAGAATATGTTTCTGAAAAGGGGATATCCTGCTCGCATGATTGGGAAAATTGTTGAAGAAGTGATTTTACACAGGCATGATAGATATGCACCTATACTAGGTATTGAAGAGGTTAAAACAGGGGGTGAAGTGACCACAAGTAAGAATATTGGGTACAAAAATGTTTTTGTGCTTGACTATAATGGGGGCAGTAATGTAATTACAGAATCCCTTAAGGATGAATGGGGGAGATTTAGTGCCCTATCGGATTTGGACCTTCACTTTGATGTACCTGCATTTCACATTCAGCTAGTCCATTTGACTGTGGATATTCTGGACTACTGGTAACATGTACAAAGTCCCATTCTCTTGCAAATTTCTGAAATAACTGACTAGTAAATTGGGTACCATTGTCAGAAATAACTTTGACTACCATGGACTGAGAAATAACGTTTCAACTAAGTGATAACAGTAGTGGATGTTAGATTAGGTAGTAAGTCAATCTCAAACCAGTTCAAATAAGAGTCTACCAATACTAAAGAATGCTGATTGTTCCATTTGAATATGTCAGTGGCTACTGTTGACCAAGGTAGTTCAGGAACTTGACTTAGATGAAGTGGTTCTCTTTGCAAATGTGGTTTAGTACTATTGCATATTGAACAAGAAGAAAGCACTTTATGAATGTCTTTCACTGATGAAGGCCAAAATACTAGTTCTCTCACCCTTCTTTTGATAGATTCAGAACCTGGGTTACCACGATGCAAAATCTGGATATAGTCATGTTGCAAGGAAGCAGAAACAACAATTTTAGGACCTTTGAAAATAATGCCATCTTTCATCAGCATCTCATCTCTGTAAGGAAAATAAGTTTGCACTTCAGGTGGTACACTAGATTGCTTTAACAGCCATCCAACACTAATGTAGTGGTTGAGCCTTTGCAAAACTGGATTAGTCTTTGTATGGTCTCTCAGCTCATCAAGTCTTGTGGTAGAAAAATTGCACACTTCCATCATGTCAAAGTCAAAATTCTCTGCATCAATCTATTCTGTTGTATTTCTGGGCAATCTGGATAAGGTATCAGCCAGATAAACAAGTTTGCCATTTGTATAGACCATTTTGAAGTTGTACTTTTGCAATTTGAGCATCATTCTTTGTAATTTCACTGGAGCTGAATGCATAGGCTTTTTTAGTATAGGAGCTAGAGGTTGGTGATCAGTTTCAATCTGAATAGCTTGACCACTAGCTCTTGCCAAAAGTTCTTTCTCAATTTGAGCAGACGCATCTCAGTTTGGGTAAGTACTCTAGATGCTAACTTCTTGAAGAATAACTGCACCAAAACCAATTTTGAAGCATCACAGGAAAGAGTGACTGGTTTATTGACATCATAGTATTTTAATGTAGGAGGGGTGGCTACTTTTCTGCTTAAGGTCTTCAAATACTTCCTGGTGCTGTTCCAACCAAGACCATGTAACATTTTTGCATGTTAGCTGCCTTAAAGGTGCTGTCAGTTCACTGACGTCTGGTATAAACTTGGCTAAATAGTTGATCATGCCAAGGAAATGCTGTAGAGCTTGAACATTATCTGGTGCTGACATCTCAAGAATTGCTACTTGCTTAGACAGGTCTGATCTTAAGCCAGTGCTAGTAAATGAATGACCTACATATGAACTTCAGGTAGTCTGAATTTGCACTTTAGAGAATTGAGTTTTAAGTTCACTTCACATACTCTGTCTAGAATTCTCTTAAGGTCACTGTTATGTTCTGTTTCACTATTGCCTCCAACCAATAAATCATCTACTATTATGGCACAAGGATAAAAAATTTGCTCCATTGCATGTTGGAAGATTTCACTTGAAGAATTTATTCCAAATGGCACCCTCATGAATCTACATCGCCCAAACGGGGTACCAAGAGTGGTCAGTAATGAGGATTTGCCATCAAGCATCACTTGCATAAAGTAAACTTTTTGCATCCAAGACAGAAATAAACAGTGGCATTTGGTATTAGGGCTGTGACCTCTTTGACTGTATGCATTAGATGATGTGGTCTCTTTAATGTCTTGTTCAAATCTTTTGGGTCAATACATATTCTGATTTTGTTTGAGCCTTTCTTGTGGGCTGCTACCATGGATGACACTCATTCATGTTGGTTCTGTAACTGGACAAATCACACCTTGCTGCACCATTTTATCCAGCTGAGCTTTGACTTTATCTTGTATAGCTACTGGAACTTTTCTTGGTGGTCTGACTACTGGACTGACCTCTGGGTCTAACTTCATAGAATATATAACTGGAAATTTGCCCAACTTGTAATCAAAAACATTAGCATACTCTGATAAAATGGCTTCAAAAAAATTTGAACTAGGGTATGCGAATATATGATGAACTTTTTTTGGTAAAAGAAAGCAGATTCATTCTCAAACTGTTTCAGAGACCCAATAATGACTGCACAGGTCTTTGAACTACATAGAATAACAAGCTGTAACAGTTCTTAGCCAAATAACATGAAAGTACTACTGGGCCTTTGGTTTGAATTTCTTCACCTCCATAAGCACCATGTTTTACACTACTAACCAGATTGAGTTGTTCATTAGATTTCATCTTAGCAAATGTGTCTACTGATGTAACATTACACTTTGAACCAGTGTCTTCTTTGAACTCGGTGGATTTACCATTGATCTGGACAGTACAAAACACTTTGTTCTTTGCCAAAAATTCACTGCAACAACATTTTCATCAATTGCTGATACACCATCTACACAGAAAGTAGAGTTGCAGCTCTCTACATGAACATCTTGCGTTTTCGAGTGACCTTTCTTTATAATGTATGAGGATTACTTGATTTGCAAAACTTTTGAAAATGGTTCCATTTTTTACACTTGTGGCATTGCTGACCAAATGCTAAGCAGTCTCTCTGTTTTAGACTCATGATTGGCACCACAATTGTGACAGTTAATAATGAAGCTGGATTTGGGTTTACTGACTCACGCTTGTACTGCACTGAGCATGCTTCTTTCTTAGAGCTTGCTGGAAACCTACGTAGTTTTAGTGATGAACCAGCAGGGGCTGTGGCTGCCGTGTGCTTAGGCCTTCTTCTGTTTGCCATGTCTTGCATGCTGTCTACATTTGCTCTGAAGCCTGCTGAAACCATGCTCTTATCACTTTAAAGCATACTTGTTTGCCTTTCTGTAATTTCATGGATTTGACAAATCTCAATAGCTTTACTCAGTGTTAAATCATTATCACGAAGCAAAATCTTTCTCACAGCAGTACTATTAATACCACACACAAACCTGTCCTTTATCAATTCATCTTTTAAGTCACCAAACCGACACATCTTAGCTTTGTTTCTCAGGTCAGTAATATAAGATGCAAAGGTTTCCCCTGGTTTCTGATCTCTTGTGTAAAACAAATGCCTCTCTAATGTAATATTTGTCTGGGGGGTTACACATTTCTCTGAATTTGCACTTCAAACACTTGAGGTCTTCCCAAGATTCAGCCTGTACAACAATATGATGATTTTCTCCTTCTCCTTCATATACTGTTGGTGCATCTACAAATTAATACTCTCTTTCAATGGCCTCTGACCCAGCTATATTTAACAAAATAAATGCCCTGGTGCGTACATGTTTGTCAGAATAAGCTGCTTGTATAAAATTATCATACTGTTGCTCAAATATCCTCAAATTCTCTGCAATATTCTGATCAAATACAAGTGGTGATGGTTTTTAAAATCCATCTGCCATATTAATACATACCAGTGAAGGGCTTTGCAAATATGCACAGACACACACATACACATATGCCAGAAATTTATGCCAGTATTTGTAACTTTGTCCAATAGTACAACAAGCCTCTGAACAGCTGAATTTTGTGAAATAAGTTTCTCAGGCACTGTAATAATCTTGAAATCACTGTACTGTAAGATATCACCTCTTAGTGTAAGAAACATTTCATATATCTGCACTTGTGTGAATAAATTGGGCAGAAGAAGCTAGAAGCAAGAAACATTTCAAAGTAATTTCACTTTGCGAATAAACAGTACACAGCACCCCGAAACTTCCCCAAAATAGCAGTACTTTGTACACAGCACCCTGAAACTTCCCTAAAGTAGCAGTACTTTGATAGATAATTCTTTACATTGCAAGAAACACTTTGTAATGGTGGCACTTTGTGAATAGACACACCCAGCACAATAAATTTTTTGAAATGGCTATACTTTGTCTGTACTGCGCAAAATATTTGCACTTTGCACACACAAATCTCTTCATAATAGATGCACAGTAATAAGTGCACACTATAAGCACTTTTACACACGTTGAGATACTTTGAATAGCTCTAGTTATGCCCTGAATACAATGCAAAGTAGTAAATATGCCAAAACACAGCACTTTGCCAAAAACATGCAGTCGCCTTGCTTTATTTATGCTTAATGTGCCATTTTTGCCCTTATTATATTTGTTTTGCTCATTTAATCTCTTTTAATGCCCTTTGTACTTTCCTGTGCACATTTTACTCTAAGCATGCCCATTTTGCTTTAAACACAGTTGTTTTGCTTTAAACATACTCATTTTGATTTTTTGATAATGGTTTTATCAAAATTCTTAATTTTAAACATTTTGCTTAATCAATAAACATTTTGTGTCTCTCACTTGTCTAATGAAGCAGTTTGTGCCCTTGTAATACTCCGTTTTATCTTTTTTATAAAATAAACTGTGCAAGTTTTCATTACCTTTGTTTTTTTTCTAGCCCTTTTATGTGCTTATTTCTCTTAGCTTACCTTCACTTTTATGTCTGCACCTCACAGCTCTAGATATCAATCTCTGGCATCCCAGTTCTGACACCATGTCGCTCGTCTAGTCAGGATGTAATAAACGACTCTTTGTGGCTTTGTTCAAGTAGCTTTATTATGTACAAACACATCACGATTGAAGCTTATTAACTTTAACTTAGACAACTTATATACAAACTAGCTATTACATTCATACAAGCTACAAATGCCTCTCTAATGTAATATTTGTCTGGGGGTTACACATTTCTCTGAATCTGCACTTCAAACACTTGAGGTCTTCCCAAGATTCAGCCTGTACAACAATATGATGATTTTCACCTTCTCCTTCATATACTGTTGGTGCATATACAAATTAACACTCTCTTTCAATGGCCTCTGACCCAGCTATGTTTAACAAAATAAATGCCCTGGTGCATACATGTTTGTCAGAATAAGCTGCTTGTATAAAAATATCACACTCTTGCTCAAATATCCTCAAATTCTCTGCAATATTCTGATCATATACAAGTGATGATGTTTTTTTAAAATCCATCTGCCATATTAATACATACCAGTGAAGGGTTTTGCAAATATGCACAGACACACACATACACATATGCCAGAAATTTATGCCAGTATTTGTAACTTTGTCCAATAGTACAACAAGCCTCTGAACAGCTGAATTTTGTGAAATAAGTCTCTCAGGCATTGTAATAATCTTGAAATCACTGTACTGCAAGATATCACCTCTTAGTGTAAGAAACATTTCATATATCTGCACTTATGTGAATAAATTGGGCAGAAGAAGCTAGAAGCAAGAAACATTTCAAAGTAATTTCACTTTGCGAATAAACAGTACACGGCACCCTGAAACTTCCCCAAAATAGCAATACTTTGTACACAGCACCCTGAAACTTCCCTAAAGTAGCAGTACTTTGATAGATAATTCTTTACATTGCAAGAAACACTTTGTAATGGTGGCACTTTGTGAATAGACACACCCAGCACACTATTTTTTTTGAAATGGCTATACTTTGACTGTACTGCACAAAATATTTGCACTTTGCACACACAAATCTCTTCATAATAGATGCACAGTAATAAGTGCACACTATAAGCACTTTCACACACTTTGAGATACTTTGAATAACTCTAGTTATGCCCTGAATACAATGCAAAGTAGTAATTATGCCAAAACACAGCACTTTGCCAAAAACATGCAGTCGCCTTGCTTTATTTATGCTTAATGTGCCATTTTTGCCCTTATTATATTTGTTTTGCTCATTTAATCTCTTTTAATGCCCTTTGAACATTCCTGTGCACATTTTACTCTAAGCATGCCCATTTTGCTTTAAACACAGTTGTTTTGCTTTAAACATACTCATTTTGATTTTTTGATAATGGTTTTATCAAAATTCTTAATTTTAAACATTTTGCTTAATCAATAAACATTTTGTGCCTCTCACTTGTCTAATGAAGCAGTTTGTGCCCTTGTAATACTCCGTTTTATCTTTTTTATAAAATAAACTGTTTGTGTAAGTTTTCATTACCTTTGTTTTTTTTCTAGCCCTTTTATGTGCTTGTTTATCTTAGCTTACCTTCACTTTTATGTCTGCACCTCGCAGCTCTAGATATCAATCTCTGGCATCCCAGTTCTGACACCATGTCACTCGTCTAGTCAGGATGTAATAAATGACTCTTTGTGGCTTTGTTCAAGTAGCTTTATTATGTACAAACACATCACGATTGAAGCTTATTAACTTTAACTTAGACAACTTATATACAAACTAGCTATTACATTCATACAAGCTACACTCTTAAAATGGCACTGGGTATAGCTAATGCCTGCTATTTATAAATGCACATTCATCACTTACTATACTTCTTAAAGACACATCAGACACTCTGCTCTAAACAGTGTTTAAAATGCATCATACCGGACTGTGACACAACTCTTGAAAAACAGTTCAGTATGTCATTACATTGACATATCTATCATTCAGTTTCAATAATCACTGCATCCAATTTAGAATGATGGGATGCTGTTACCTACTCTAACAAGCAATGGAAGTTAAAAAGAAAAAAATCCTGGATGGAACTCTATCCTATTAAAGGAAACATATGTGCATGCATGCATGTGCGCACACACATGCACACACACACACACACACACACACACACACACACACACACACACACACACACGCACACACACACGCACACGCACACACACACACACACACACACACACACACACACGGACACCATAATTAAATAAAGTAACAAATTTTAACAATACCATTGTACTTATCTGTGCAGCTTACGATGTAGGAGGAAACTGGATCTGTCACCTCGATTAAAAAAAAAAAAACCTCAACACAAGTATGACCTCTGCACACTGCACAGAATGTAGCCTATTGAGACTTTAACCAGGAAACTAACTGATGTGAGGCAGCCGTGGTAAGTGCTGTACCCGTTTACCACCGAACACTATATCAGATCCAAATCATGGTAGTGCAGACCTGATCCATAAATAAGGTTCCCAAATATGGTAGCAAGCAGAATGTCTTGTATTGGTATACAGTCATATTTATCAAGGTGCCGCTACATTACTGAGTATGTTATATATTTTTTAATTATTCTACCAGATACTTTTTACCTCTCATAGCACACTGTTTTTGAAGGAGACTTGGAATTGTGGGTTGTTATGATATTTTTTGAGCATCACACACTATATAAGGGGTGAGCAAATGAATAAAACCCAGGGCAAATGGTGCTCATCAGGAACTTATAGCTTTAGTTGTCTATGCTATACAACCAAATTAAGTTCGTAACATTCATTCACAGGGATAGCATGATAACTGTATTCACACCACATTGACTCTTTGCATTAAAAATCATAGGTCTCACATTTGTAAATCAGAGAGTCTAAAAGAGGTGCACTTTCTTATTTTTCAAAATGGAAGATCTTCTAAGTACCACATTTTATGACATTATTGACATAAAGGCTTTCTATTTGCTTTCTTCCACTTTATGAAGAAAATCATTAAATGTGGGAAGAATGTGATTAAATCTGAGGGCAAAAATCATACAGCTATGCTTAAATCTTAACAGAGGAGAGGTATGACTGTACAGTCTATTTATTTATTGTCATAGTTTTGATATAAAATGATACTTCAAAGTATTGAAATCTCTTCTACTATGAAATATGTCAGATACATATTATATTTTTTCAATGACTGTATCATTCTGCTGGTTCATAGGTAGGTGCTAGGCTATCGGCCCAAGGGCCTACATAAGCCTAGCCAACAAGGTTCATAGATTAATACTAAGCTAACTGTCCTTGTGAGCCATTTTAAGCTTAGCCAATTATCCCTTGTGAGACTCAAACCTTGCACCTTGTGTTTGTAAGGCAAACACCTTAACCATTACACCACCCAAGAAAGTTATTTTCCTGTGCCACTGTCGAGCAGAGACACAGAAGTGATCCCCGGGGTGTATTTCCTATTTCCCATTCACTCATCAAGATTTTTCTTGAAGAGTGCTAATGAACAACTTTGCTTGACATAGATGGGTAGCCTGTTCCAGAGTATGGCAAGTCTCTGGGACCGGAATCTATCCCTCCAGTATGTCCTGTTTATTGTGGTGACAAGGTTTAGGTCCCTAGAGCATGTAGCTCGGAGGGATTGGGATTTCTTTAGGTGTAGCATGTCCAACAGCTCTGGGTTTGACATAGCTTTATATGTTAGGCAGAGATCATCTCAGAGTAGGCGATATGCTATGGAGTAAAACTGGAGTTTTTTGAGGCGGTCAGTGTAGGACATTTGTTTGAGGCCAGTAATCCTCTTTGTGACGTACTTCTGTGGCCTTTTCAGCTGCTGCAGATGTCTTGTGAGGTACATTCCAAAAGGGACGTTGTACTCTATAATGGGTCTAATGAGTGTCAAGTAGAGGGGAACAATGACCTCTTTTTTCCTGGATGAGAACCCTTTTATGATGAGCTGCGCCATTTAGAAGGACTTCCTGACTACTGTGGCAATGTGACTATCAAAGTAGAGACTACTGTCGACCTGGGTCCCAAGGTCTCCTATCATGCATTTGGTGTTAAGTAGATTGCTGCCTATGTGGTAGTTCATGGGTACAGAGTTTTTACCAAAGGGGATGACACTGCACTTTCTGACATTGAGCTTGAGGTCATGGCTCTGACACCAGGCATCTGTCTCAGCGAGGCCCTTCTGTAGGATGTCCACATCATTTGGGGACTTGACTATGGCTCCTAGTTTGCAGTAATCTGCAAACTTCATTAGCCAGATGCCTTCTGTGTTAGCCTGTACTTCAGAGAAGTAGATACCAAACAGGAGAGGACCCAGGACAGAACCCTGTGGTACTCCACTTGTCACTGCTTTGAGGTCAGATTTGGAGTCTCCAACTTTTACAGTGTGGGTTCTGTCAGTGAGCCAGTTGACAATGCATCTTGTGACGTAGGGATTTATACCTAGTTTAGTGAGTTTAGCTATAATTCCAGAATGGGGGATGGTGTTGAAAGCCTTGGCGAGGCAAGATTGGCTGTCTGAACCACCTTACCCTCATCTATGGCTTTGGTGACTGCCTCAAACAAGTCAATCAAGTTCAGGAGGTATGATCTGCCTTTCACAAACCCGAACTGGGTGGGATCCTGAGTTTGGAGGTTACCAATGTCTTTGTTTATGAGTTCCATGATGATACATTCCATGGCCTTGCAGACCAGGCTCATCAGGGTAATACGTAGATAGTTCCCGGGATCAGTGGTGGCTACCCCTTTGTGGAGTGGGATAACTGTTGCTGTGTGCCATTCAGTGGGCACAAAGCCTGATACAAGGTGATGGCAATGTTGTATGTGTTTTTGTCTTCTGCGTTTCAGCAAATCTCTCTAATTTTTTACTTTTCTGTGAAATTTCATAAGAGTCTTTTCCAGTAGTAATGTATTCACGTTAATTGCTAAAAGAAATCATACACACAATATGTTCTATCCTAGAAGACTAATATGTTGTGCATTTGCCTGTTAAGAAGAAATTTGACAGGCCATACATTTCCTTTTTGTTTAACACCTTGGCCATACATATTAAGTACTCTTGTCTGGTTTTGACATTATACTAGTTCCAAATTAACAACTTTAGCTCTGGAAGAGAGATACCTGTATGTATATAACATATATGTACATTGACTGATTGCACTTTCCTGCTTGCAGAAAACAGTTTTGTTTTAATTCTACATTTAATTCTACATTTTTGCAAGAGTTGGAAACATGTGAAGTATACAGCAGAATACAGAAGTTAAGGAACATATATGTGAGAAATACACATTTGATTTTATGATATATATGCCATGTAAAATTTCTGTTTGTCTGTATGGCTCCTGGACAATAAGGTAGGATAGCTGGTTGTAGCATGCTTTATAACAAGCAAAATAAAAATGGGTAACTACACCCACATCAATATGGCCATTGCTATGGAGCTGCAGAATATGCACAATAATATGATTACAGTATATTTTAATGACATCTTGATTTGAAAATGGACTAAAGTTTATTGCACTGTACATGCATTCTTCTCACAGTCACCTATTCTTTGGCAAGCTGTCTACATTGAGCTAAAAGAAATCCACACTTATTCCAAATTTAAAATGCAATTCAAAAAGTGCTTCTTCATCCAGTCCAAAGGCTCCTCCTTCAACACTATTTTTTTCTACTTCTTTTCTCACAGAATTACTAAAAGCTGACCCAGTTTAGAAACTAATGTAAATAGTTACATAACACTTTGCTTGTTTACTGTAATGTACATATTCAATTTTCATATGTAACTAATCTGAACTGCTTTGTTATTGCTTATATTTCTGCCTTTTTTGTGAAATGTTCTGTATTTCACCTAGACTGAGCATAAAATTGATCAGCATTTATCAGTGTACTGCCACAATAAAGGAAGTCTGGCAACAAACCACATTATCCTGGAACATCTTCATGAGGGGTTACATTGATATTAGGGAGAGTTAAGTGAGTTGGGGAGGTGAAAGGGTTAAGTGGAGGCAGGGATGTTTGGGAGCAAATCAGATAAGGATGGGGAGGGGCTTAAGAGGTTTAGTCTATTGTAGCTGGGTTAAGCAAACACATTTTGGTTTGAAGGTCATCAAATGTCATTTGGTGTGATGTGTTTATTGAATGTGACCGGGACAAAGAAGTATTAATAATTCTATACGTACATTGTATGCTTGCTAATGAACTACAAAAGCAATATGCACTAAGATTGGACTGTATGGGGAAGGAAGGTTAGGGCAGATGATAAACAGCCATAGAGTGCTCTCATGTTTGAAGCACTTTTGACTTTAGTGGACATTGCTGCTCGTGTAAAGATATTATGGAATTCCCATTACACAAGGCACAGCATAGCCAAGATAACAGAAACAGACTTTTTTTTGTTAAAGGGTACGAGAAATTTCATTATGTTTTTAACTATTGATAGGACTCAGGATGTTAAATTTTCAAAGTATGAATTTAAGATAACACGGAATGCTCGAGATGGATGCTAAAATTAATTATTCATGAAGAATTTAAGATGTACAGCACTCTGAATGCTTAAAGTAACTGCTTATCTTCACAAAACTGCATTGATCTTTAACCACCGAGTGACAGCGACAGCTTGTCAGTGGCACTGTTGTACATCATTCAGCATTTCTAAGCGGTGAAGTACATCTGCCAATATTACAGATATAAAGAAATAGGTTTACCCCCAAAACAGCATCAAAAAGGGAAGCTGTTGTGCATGTTTTCAGTTAATGCAGGAAGTGTTAATGCAGCTGCAGTACATTTGTAGTATATGACATGAGGTTAAAGACACAGGTAATACTTGGTTACTAACATAATCTAGCTCTCTGAAGGTTAAAACTCTAGGACATCTGCTTCACACCAGATATAAATAAAGTACGTGTGACAAGTGTGCAACTATTATGGCATGACGATCAGCACCAGCTTAGAAATTCACCATAACATGCAGGTATATGTACTACAGAAGTAATATGCACTCAGATTGGACTGCATGGCAAAGGAAGGCAAGGGCAGGGGGTAAACAGCTGTAGAGTGCTCTCATGCATGTATATGTAAATGTCTTGAGATGGGCAGAAACAGACACACAATCTAAATGTCATATGATAAAACAGAGTAAGACGCTCATAGTTTTATATTCTTGCTATGAATAGGTGCACCTCTCAACCTCTTAGCAGAAGAAATCTCAACAAAGCCTAAAATAATGGGAAGACAAAGGCCCAGAAAAGGGACATATTTTAAATATTACTCTTATAACATAGAAAGTTATTAGAATAACAGGTTTTGTGTTAGCATGCATTTTCTGAAGGATAAAAAGTCTGAAATCAAGTGTATGTCATTACTTAGTGACTTCAGTCCTCGGTTATTTGCCAGAAAATTATACTGTGACAAAGGGAGATACTGCCCACACAGCTATCTGGAATTTTGTAAATAATTATATGTCATTTGTGAATATCAACATGATCTATATCTATACAGGATGCTTGTGTTACAACTTTATTAGAACTGTATGTCATGTATATCAAACTAGGTTGTACAGATATGTGTGTTAAAATTGTATTTTATAAAGTGCTTGTGCTTAAAATGTAACCACAGTATGCCCTGCTGTAATAGAAGAGTACATACACTATTGTAACTGTTTAAATGTATATATTTTAATAGTGGAAACTGGAATACAGGAGGTTAATGTCAGAAAAATAGCTGAAATTAAATTACTTTATAGCTATGCAATAAAATATGGCATTTTTCAGTTTTCAGAGCTATAAGAGACACAGAGTCTGTGCTGAGAAGCTTTCTGTATTGTCTTAAGAATGAACCAATTACTACCTCTGAAAGTATGAAGGAATTGAATTGTTTTATGACTTCCAGCATCTGCCAAAAATCTGAGGTTTATGTATTTTCATAGGTAGATGTTAATACTGCCAGATTCAGCAGTGGGGTTTCACCTGGGATAGAGTCAGATTACAAGAAATTATGTCATTCTGCAAGCTATCCTAGCTGTAATATTTGTCATATTATTTTTAGAACTCTGTTAGTGAGGCAGGGGCATTCTGTATTCTGCCTTGGACCTGACAATAATCATTCACCACACATCTGCCTTGCTCTGTAAGTAAGTTTCTAGGGTATAGTAATTCTCTTAGATATAGTCAGGAATATAGCAAAGCTTAGTTTAGATATTTTTCTTTATTTATTTGAGACTGTCCTGCAATGTTGTTTTAAATATTTCCTGTGATTTTGAACTCTAATGTCACTGAGAATATATACTGAGTATTTTCTTGTTCTTTTATTATATATTATTAAATATATTTAAAGCTTTCATTGTGGCTGATCTGTGTAGTGATATTTAAGTTTTGAGAGTACTTGCATATTTATTTGGTGACACTGTGTGGGCCACTTATAATAGCCTTGTTATTGGTCAATCTACCATTTGTATTTATTTATTTATTTATTTATTTCCAGTTTGATGACCGAGCAAGTCCACTGGGCCAAGCAGAGCCCATTTTCAGTGGATGCCTGGGGAGAAAATCTCCAAAAGCAGTTAACAGAATATAACATAAGTACAGTATGGAATATACAATATACAAAAGCATAAATATACAATTTAAAATACAAATACAAAATCAGGGAGTATACGTTTAAAAACACAAATGTTAAAAATATAGCTAAAGTCAAAAGTAATACAGAAAATATAATTAAAAGTACAAGTCATAAAGTGTTTATACAAGTTTAATGTTTGCTCTAACAATAATGTTAGTGATCAGAGGTGGTAGTAGATGAGATTGAAGGAAGGTTTGAAAGAGACAACAGTGTGATTTCAGTGGAAAGGAAGTAGGAACAGACACAGGTTGCGGTCAGGTAACAATGGAGGAGAGATTTAAAATGAGTGCGGCTGTGAGTACAGCAGAGAAAGGGGGGAGAGAGTCCTATAGTTTAGCTAAGGAGTGTGATAGAAATAATTGGCCATGAGGGCATAGGGGTTTATAGATTTTTAAGGAGGTTTTGGTTTTCAGATCTAAGAGTACTCTGGGGAAGTAAGGTGTTAAGCTAGATGAAAGAGAGGGGCAGATGGAGGGCTGGAATATGAGTTTATGAGAAGCGGTGAGTTGTATGTATTTCAGGTCATTAGGATGCTCAAGCCAGTTTAGGGAGTGGATAGAATGACAGTGATGAGTGGAGTGTTTGGACCCTGTAGCAAATTTACAGACTTTATTATAACAGACTTACATAGGTTCATAGGTTCATAGGTAGGTACTAGGCAATTGGCCCTAGGGCCTATATAAGCCTAGCCAAAAATGTACCCTGGCTTTCACCACCCAAGAAAATTATTTTCCTGTGCCCCTGTCGAGCAGAGCCACAGAAGTGATCCCTGGGGTGAATTTCCTATTTCCCATCCAATCATCAAGATTTTTCTTGAAGAGTGCTAATGAAGAGCTCTGTTTGACATAGATAGGTAGTCTGTTCCAGAGTATGGGAAGTCTCTGGGACAAGAATCTATCCCTCCAGCATGTTCTGTCTATTGTGGTGACAAGGTTTAGGTCCCTAAAGTCTGTAGTTTGGAGGGATTGGGATTTCCTTAAGTGGAGCATGTCCAACAGCTCTGGGTTTGACATAGCTTTGTATGTTAGGCAGAGATCGCCTCTGAGTAGGCAATATGTGATGGAGTAAAGCTGGAGTTTTTAGATGGTCTGCATAGGGCATCTGTTTGAGGCTGGTAATCCTCTTTGTGAGGTATTTCTGTGGCCTTTCCAGTTGTTGTAGATGTCTTGTGATGTACATACCAAAAGGGGCGTTGTACTCTATAATGGGTCTAATGAGTGATGAGTAGAGGGGATGAGTAGAGGGGAACAATGACCTCTTTTTTTCTGGATGAGAAATCTTTTGTGATGGGGTGAGCCATGTAGAAGGATTTACTGACCACTGTGGTGATGTGATTATCAAAGAAGAGACTACTGGCACCTGTGTCCCAAGGTCTCTTATCACATTTTTGGCATTAAGTAGACTATCTGCTATGTGGTAGTTCATGGGTACAGAGTTTTTACCAAAGGGGATGACAATACACTTTTTGGCATTGAGCTTCAGGCCATAGCTTTGACACCAGGTATCTGTCTCTGTGAGGCCCTTTTGTAGTATGTCCACATCGTTAGGAGTTTTGATTATGGCTCCTAGTTTGCAGTCATCTGCAAACTTTGTTAGCCAATGACCTGGACTGAACCCTGCGGTACTCCACTTGTCACTGGTCTGAAGTTGGATTTGGAGTCCGCTACTTTCACAGTGTGGGTTCTGGCCATGAGCCAGTTGGCAACCCATCTTGTGACATGGGGATTTATACCTAGTTTAGTGAGCTTATCTATAATTCCAGAGTGGGGGATGGTGTTGAAAGCCTTGACAAGATCTAGATAAGCTGTGTGAATCACTTTACCCTCATCTACGGCTTTGGGGACTGCTTAAAAGAAGTCAATCAGGTTTAGGAGACATGATCTGCCTTTTACAAATCTGAACTGGGTAGGGTCCAGAGCATGGAGATTACCAATGTCTTTGTTTATGAGTTCCATGATGATATATTCCATGGCCTTGCAGACCAGGCTCATCAGGCTAATAGGGTGGTAGTTCCCGGGGTCCATCGTGGCTCCCCCTTTGTGGAGTGGGATAACCGTTGTGATACACCTTTCAGTGGGCACAAAGCCTGAGGTGAGGCTATGATTGAAAATGGTACTTAGGTAAGATGCTCGTTCATTCTGTAGTCCATGCAGAATGCAGCCTGGGATATTGGCAGGTCCCATGTGTTAGAAAAATATGTATTTAAATATATGTGAAATGTTAGTTTAAAAGCAAGGTAGTTTATAATGCATTTTATTCTATTAATCATATAACAGAAGGGATAAATTCATGTGTAAATGCAAGTAGCTTCTGAAACTGCAGTGTGCTTTGACCCCTGACCCTGGCAGCTGCCAGCTGAGCAAGCTTAATGTTTATGCTTTTCATAAGTGATTATCTGCTGGGTCAGGAAATTAAATGTGTAAATCTTCCACTCCTTCCTGATGAGATAACTTGTCCTTGTAAATAATGAAATCTTCTCTTCCTGCATGAAGTAACTTGTCCTTGTGAGATAAAAACACAGCTGGTAAAGAAAGTGAAACAGTGAACAAATATTATGTTAAAGACTGAATCTGCTATTGTATTCGAACTGATATGAGACCTTTAAAAAGTAACTTTACAGGAAGATATTGTGCCTGACCGGATGAAACAGCAAGGTTGTATTATTATCAAAAGAATGTTTTTGATAAATATACAACTGCAGCTGTTGCATGAATAAAGGCCTGTAAGCTAAATTGATGTAAATGCCCTGTGACTTGTAACGTCAGTAAGGTGGGAACAACTTGAATGTTAAACCTATATAAACTTGTGAACTTCCTGTATCATGTTAGAAAAAATTCTGTACTTGTATGTTTTTTGCCTCCTGGTGTACACTAGTAAACTTTTGAATCTGAACCTCCTGTGTATTGAATACTTAATTTTATTTAACATTTTGGTCTTTCGGAAGCCGGAATCCCTCAGACAGCTGCAGATCAGAGTCTACCGGTGGTCGAATACTGCGCAGGAGAAGTTACCGAAATGGTTCTTCTTGGGTGAAAAGACCTCCGACTGAATTGTCATTTAAAGAGGCTGGCCACTTTCTGATCTGTGGCCGAAGAGTGGACATTGGCCAGTTCAAAACCAGGAGGCTCAGGTAGGAAGAATTTGCCTTTTTTTTGTTTTAGATCAGGGACTAGGTTACAGTATATTGTTGTCAAGATTTGTTTTGCAGATCAGGGACAAAAGGAAGTACTGTTTATTTGGTCATAGATCAGGGTAACAGAATAAGGTAGGCAGTTATTCTAGATAAACTGTGAACAGGAATTGAGAATTTGATATCACATGATAAAAAGGGTTACGTAACATTTTTTGTACTATGGGAAATCAGTGCACTAAAACATCGCGAGATCCGCCCCTAACCGAAGATGCAAAATATATGCAATCACAACGGTCCGATAACGTTAGGTATTATGCGAAATGGGTTAACAAATATGAATTTGATGGCAAACTAGATAAAGCTTCACTAGTTAAACTCCTTAAACAGCTTAAATCTGATGCAGGAGGCCAGGCAAAAAAGCAACATCAATTAGGTATTCCTCAGGCGCATAGGTGGATTGAGGAAGCAAATCGTAGAGAACAGAAGCTTAAAAATTCAAAAACATTATTTTTAGACAAAGAAGATAATAACTTGGTAATGGCAACAGCTCCTCCTCCCTTGCCCCCTCCCTTACCCTTTTCAGGATATGAAGCAAGTGGACAGGCTGGTCCGCCTCCGCGTTATCCTGAAGTCTCAGCAAGACCACAACCATTTGTTAGTGATCCTATTGAAACTAGGTCCCGAACACGTAAAACACATAGGGACACAGAATCATACCAAATAGAGAGAAACCTACAGGATGAGAGTGAGGAAGAAATGTGCCCACTTATAGAAGTTCCAAATCCTCAAGCAGGACAGGAAGGGCAGGACCCAACTCTCTTAGTATACAGACCATGGACACCGGAGGATATCCGGAAGGCAACCGAAGGAATTCCCCATCCAAAAATTAACTTTGTAAAATTTTTAGAAGATTTACAAGGCATGAGGTTAAGTTACCACTTAAATGGGGAAGAAGTAGAAAAAGTAGTTAGACAAGTTATAGGTCCAGACTGGCACATGATTTGCGGCAACTGGAATCCTCGTAATGCAGAATTTAAGCTACTCCCACATAGTGACACAGAACTAGACAATAGAGTGAAGGGTCTTACAGACAGAATCTCTGAGAAATGGAAACCTAGAGCAGACTGGACTTGCATTAACCAATGCATACAGCAAGACAATGAGACAGTAGATGGATATTATGCCAGGTTATTAGAATGTTTTAATAATCGTAGCGGTATGACAGTTCCTGAAAATCAAACACATGATTCTTCATATGAACAGCAACTAAAAAATGCATTTTTGAAAGGTTGCATCGCTCCAATTAGTAGTTTCATTACGAAGCATATGATAGATCATCGAACAAGTAGATTGCAAGCCCTACTTGAATATGCTAGACATGCTGAGAAACATTTTAATAGTAAAAAGAAAAAGAAGGTGCAAGTCTTCACTGCTGAAGAAGGAGCTGAAGTATTTGTATTACAGTCAGGTAAAAAGGGCAAGAAGAATGCCCAGGGAAACAAACAGTCTGACAAACGATCAGAAGATTTTGAAGAGAGGAAAAAGAGAGGTGAATGCTTCAAGTGCGGGAAAAAAGGACATCTAGCAAGGGATTGTAGGCAAAACAAAAAGGTAATTACAGAAGATAAAGGAGATGAGGACTGACTATATGATAGTGAGGATACATCAAGTGAAAGTCAGAAATCATCAGGAAAAGTTAATAAACAGAAAACAAATGTAAATGTAATAGAAGGAGTAGAGGAAGTGCAAGTAGATATGGAGGATGAAGAAAGTGAAATTTTGGACTTAGCATTATTGAGCTTAGAGCTCTACTTGGCAGATACAAAACTGGAAGTGACACTTCTGGTGGAGGGAAGGGAAGTCAAATTCCTGTGTGACTCAGGAGCGTCACGGACTTTGATACACCCCTCCAAGTTACCAGAACACTCTGAATCACCTGATTATATATTAGTAAAAGCAGCAAACGGACAGCTATACAGGGAGCCCCTCTCCCATGATATAGCAATAACTGACCCTGTTTCAGGTATGACTCAGAAAAGTAAAATTGTTGTTTCTGCAAAATGTCCAGTAAACCTGTTGGGCAGAGACCTTATGCAGATATTTGGCATAGCAGTAGTTCCAACTATACAAGGTATGGAGGCACAGAGACAAATGGATACCTTTGTAGTGCGATCGGAGGGTGAAACTTTTTACTGGTACAGCCACGACCTAGTCACGACTGGTTCGGGGGCAGTAACTGAGGAACTGATAAACGTAGCCATCAGTAAGACTCCCTCCCTTGACACTGATCGACAACATTTGTTACACTGTACTCTATACTATTGTACTACACCAGGACCTGATAGAGAATATGAGCAAGAGTTGTTCAAAAATTGAGCAACTAGATTAGTGTTACAAACTTTGTATTGGGATACTGAGGGAAACAGTGTGGTTAGCTGTTCATTACCTCAAGAATTCCTTGCATTGTAAAGATCAAACCGATTACCACATGTCAGCTTGACAAAGAATAAAAATGTAAAATGAGCAGACTTAGGAGAAAAAGTAACAAGATGGGAAAAACAGACTGATTTAGAACTATCAGAACAGGGAATGCAAAAACAGAAGTTAAACTGGTTAACACAGACACACCCAGCTGTACACCTCCAATCCAGTGAGGATAGCTGATTAGCATTTTTATTGGAAGAAGAAGAGAAAGCCTTGAGTAAAATTCCAATAACTCTTTGGTCAATAGGTGAAATAACCAGGACCAGATACAATTACCCCAAAATCAGCTTTTAGACCACAAAAAAGACAATACCCTTTAAGAAAGGATGCAGAAATAGGAATTAAGCCTATAATAGCAGTATTACTCAAAGAAGGAGTACTGGTAGAATCTCCTGATTCACCATGTAATACACCCCTATTTCCTATTAAAAAAGCAAATGGGGAATGGCGGATGGTACAAGATTTACAAGCTGTAAATAATGCAGTGATACCTAGAGCACCTATGGTGCCAGACCCACATACTTTGTTGAATGATCTAAAACCGCAACAAAAGTATTTCTCTGTGATAGATATCAGCAATGCTTTCTTTTCGATACTTATACATCCTGATAGTCAATATTGGTTTGCATTTACATTTCAGGGTAAAAGGTATACCTATACTCGGCTACCACAGGGATATTGTGAGAGTCCAACAATATTTGCACAAGAAATGGCTAGCAATCTGGCAGGGTTCACCCCACCGGGAGGTAGTCAAATTCTACTTTATGTAGATGACATCTTGCTAGCAGCCCCCACCCAGCAACAATGCAGGGAGGATACTGTAGCATTATTGAAATTTTTAGCAACACAAGGACACAAAGCAAACAAAAGTAAGTTACAACTTTGGAGAAAACAAGTTAGATACTTGGGATATGTAATATCCAATGAAGGTAGAATACTAGATGAGGAAAGAAAAACAGCAATTTTGCAAGCACCCAAACCAACACCAAGAAAGAAATGATGTCTTTCTTAGGTACAACTAATTTTTGTCGGAGCTGGATACCAAATTATGCTTTGGAATCTGCTCCACTAACTGACTTGATATATAAGACACCAATGGCAGCACAAGATATTTTACAATGGACAACTGAAGCAGAAACGGCTTTCTGCAGGTTGAAGCAGTTGATAGCTTCTTCATTGGTTTTAGGACTTCCAAATTATCACAAACGGTTCATTCAGACCATAGATTGTAAGCAAGGATATATGACGTCAGTATTGACGCAAAAACATGGGGACAAGCAACACCCCATAGCCTACTATTCATCACAATTGGACCCAGTGGCACGATCTTTGCCTCACTGTGTACAAGCAGTAGTTGCAGCTGCAATGGCAGTACAGGCTTCAGCCTCAGTGGTGTTATTTTACCCTCTTACATTGAGAGTGCCTCATGCAGTTGCAATAATTCTACTGCAAGAGAAGGTGGCATAGCTTTCTCCTGCTAGACACCTTTCATGTATGACCATACTGCTGAGCCAACCTCATATGACAATTGAACGATGTACGACATTAAATCCATCGACATTACTTCCAACTCCTGTGGAGGGCACACCACACAGCTGCCTGCAGGAAATTGAACAGTTAGCTTTACCTAGACAAGATCTTACAGATATGCCCTTGGATAATGCCGAGGTGACATATTACGTGGACGGCTCATGCAGAAGGGGTCCTACAGGGAAGACTCTGGTGGGGTATGCAGTAGTTACAGACACTGAAATTTTAGAAGCTCAATCCTTACCACACAACTTACCTGCACAAGCAGCGGAATTGATAGCTTTGACAAGGGCATGTACTTTAGCAAAAAACAAGTGTGTAAACATATATACTGATAGTATGCTTTTTCTACAGTACATGTATTTGCACGACAATGGAAAAATAGAAGTATGATAACATCTAGTGGAAAACCTATTAATCATGCGCAATTTATTTTGGAGTTATTAGAATCTATTCAGTTACCTACCGAAGTAGCTATTTGTAAATGTGTAGCTCATACAAAACAACAGGATAAGATTTCAAAAGGCAATGCACGAGCTGATGCAGCTGCAAAGCAAGCAGCCTCAGACTCAGAAACTTTATTTTTGAATGAGGAATTACAACCCTCTGAGATTTTAGATTTAGACATGTTAAAAATAATGCAGATGCTTACTACAAAACAGAAAAACAAAAATGGGTAAAACGAGGTGCAATTCTTGAAAATGGACTGTACATTTCCAAAGAGAAAAAAACAATATTGCCATCTAATTTATTTAGATATGCAGCTTTGTTGAGCCATGGGCAGAGCCATATCTCAAAAGGGGGGATGGTACAGTTAGTCAATCGAATATTCCAGACATATGGATTCACAAATTACACACAAAAATTTTGTGCAGCTTGTCATACTTGTAACAAGCACCATGCACAAGGGGCACCAAGCAAGGAAGTTTTCCTATACCACCATATCCGTTCCATACTATTTGTATGGATTTCATAGAATTAAGTAAGTCTGAAGGGAAAAAATACTGTTTAGTTATTGTAGACATGTTTTCTAACTGGATAGAAGCTTTTCCAACCAAAAATCCAGATGCAGCAACAGTAGCAAAAGCCCTGATAAAAGAAGTGATCCCTAGATTTGGCATTCCAGAGAGGATTTATAGTGACAATGGCACACATTTTGTCAACCAAATGATCCCGCAACTTGGGAGATTTTTTGGTATCTCCTTAAAGAACCACTGTGCCTACCACCCACAGTCAGCAGGACTGGTGGAAAGGTACAATGGAACCCTTAAAAATAAATTAAGAAAGTTAGTTGAGGAGACCCAAAAGAACTGGATACACTGTCTGCCTTTGGCACTGCTGAGTATGAGAACGGTTCCAAATGTAAAGGGTCTGACTCCCTTTGAAATGGTTTTTGGGAGAGCATACTATGTGCCTCAGTGGAAAGCTCTCATGCCTGCAGAACAAGAGGCTGACAGTTTGTTAGCAGAGTATATGAAGAAATTGTTAATGAATAAGTCTGTTTTGCAGTTTAACTCTCTTTCAGATAAGGAACAGACCAGACCGGTGGAAGCAGTCGTGGGCCCTGGAAGATGGGTGTGGCTGAAAGTGACGAAAAGGAAAAACTGGGCGAGTCCAAAGTGAGAAGGTCCGTACCAGGTTTTGTTAGCAATGCCTACTGCAGTTAGAGTGGCCGAGAGGACGTCCTGGGTTCATTTGACACATTGTAAACTGGTAAAGAACTTTCAACTTGATAAAAACTTTGTGACTGATACACAACCAGACCAAGATGGCCGAAAACAAAGTGAATAAGAACTTAGATCAACCCCAGAGATGTTGCATAATCATTTTGTTGAGTATACATTTATTGACTATTATTGTGACAATTTTCCTCTTGTTGTGGGTTATCCTATAAACAACCACGCAAGTGAAAGTGAAAAGGCGTGATGAAATGTCTATAGACTGGCATCCAAATTTTAACACATACCTAGTCATGAAACGTGTATATGCAGAGACTATGAACATTTCAAATTGCTGGGTTTGTACCGCCATACCTACAGCATATGGAGGACTGTTAATGTCCGCTATCCCTTTGGGGATAAATGAGACTTGGGAAAATGTACTTTTTGACACTGGAACTGTAAGATCACAAGACAAAATAGCATTATTTTTACCTGTTACACAAAAGGGAATTGTGTGCTTTTTTAAAAACGATACCCTCCAAGTAGGATGGAGTAATTGTAATATTACGATATCCTACAAGTATTACATTAAAGTTAAAAGTGGAGGTACTGTTTGTAATACTAACTATGATTCATATTTGAGTACAATAAAAATAACATTGAATGAAGTACGACAAAACCCTGTTTTGTTTAAACAATTGTCAATAATAGATCAGAAAATGTTTCATGCAGGGCTAATGCGTATTAGTATTAAAGTAGAAAACTGTTATTTTATTTGTGGGAAAAAGCCATATAAATGGTTACCTGAGAATTGGTCCGGCAGTTGTTTTTTGGGTTATCTGGTACCAGCAATAAGACTTAATGCAGAATTGCCTTTGGGTAAGATACGAAACATGAGAGATGTAGCCCGAAAACCTGAAGGTCCAGTGGAGAAACCTGTAAATCCAGTCGGAAAGATCGAAGCTGGCTGGAAAGACCATAATTCCGTGAAGGATAAAGAAAAATTAACTCATATGGACTTGAGTGACAGTGTTATATCTTGGGCAGGGATATTCCCAGCATATGGAGCAGCCAAATTGATCTGGGAGTTGAGAAAACTGTCAAAACTTCTCGAACTAATGAGCAACGCAACTTTTTCTGCCCTTGAATTAGTGACTGATGAACTGAATGCAATGCGAACTGTAGTGCTATAAAATCGAATGGCTCTTGACTTCACCCTAGCGGCGAGAGGTGGTAATGCGCTCATCAAAGAAGAATGCTGTGCATACATTCCTGATAATCGTCATGAGATAAATAATCACCTAGAGGTAATTCAGCAAGTATCAGCCATGACTGAACCAGGCCCAAACCCACTGACGGACTTTTTCCAGAATCTATTAGGGGGGTGGGGTTCCATCCTAATGAATATTTTGATTGCCATTTGTGTGGGTATACTCCTGATAGGAGCATGTGTTTGCTGTGGAATTCCCTGCATGAAAAGATTAATCAAAGATTTTATTAATGAATCTGTTACTGAAACCATGTATCAAGATACTGAGATTGAAAAATTGATCTCAGACGACATTTTTTCTGAAGTATAAATTAAATGACTCACCTAGCTGAAAATCCTAAGTGGAAAAGGTTAGGAGATGAAATAATACTATGTATACTTCAAAAAATAGAATAAAAAGTATTAATAGGGGGGAAATGTTAGAAAAATATGTATTTAAATATATGTGAAATGCTAATTTAAAAGCAAGGTAGTTTATAACGCATTTTATTCTATTAATCATATAACAGAAGGGATAAATTCATGTGTAAATGCAAGTAGCGTCTGAAACTGCAGTGTGCTTTGACCCCTGACCCTGGCAGCTGCCAGCTCAGCAAGCTTAATGTTTATGCTTTTCATAAGTGATTATCTGCTGGGTCAGGAAATTAAATGTGTAAATCTTCCACTCCTTCCTGATGAGATAACTTGTCCTTGTAAATAATGAAATTTTCTCTTCCTGCATGAAGTAACTTGTCCTTGTGAGATAAAAACACAGCTGGTAAAGAAAGTGAAACAGTGAACAAAGATGTATGTTAAAGACTGAATCTGCTATTGTATTCGAACTGATATGAGACCTTTAAAAAGTAACTTTACAGGAAGATATTGTGCCTGACCGGATGAAACAGCAAGGTTGTATTATTATCAAAAGAATGTTTTTGATAAATATACAATTGCAGCTGTTGCATGAATAAAGCCCTTTAAGCTAAAGTGATGTAAATGCCCTGTGACTTGTAACGTCAGTAAGGTGGGAACAACTTGAATGTTAAACCTATATAAACTTGCGAACTTCCTGTATCATGTTAGACAAAATTTTGTACTTGTATGTTTTTTTGCCTCCTGGTGTACACTAGTAAACTTTTGAATCTGAACCTCCTGTGTATTGAATACTTAATTTTATTTAACACCATGGATGCTGTGTTCTTGGCTTGAAGCATGTGTTTTTTACCTGTGCAGCCATGATTACAGGAACTTTGCATTTTTCCGGTATAGAGATGGGCCCTCTAGGGGGTGAGAGGGGGGGGGGTAAAGTTAGCACTGAACCTATTTGCCAGGATGTTGGCAATATCAGTTGGTTCTGTATATTTAGTGCCATTGTGCTGTAACTCAGAATAGATCTGAGTGTTGCCATTAAGATTCTTGCCATAGTTATAGAATGCTTTGTGGTTGTCTTTAGAGTCAGTGGCAATTGTATTTTTATAACTAGCTTTGGAGGATTTTATGAGGGATCTCAGCTTCTTACTGAGGTTGACGAGGGAGTTCCTCCAGTCATGGGATGTTACTCTTTTTTGCAGCAGTTTCTTTCTTCTGTTGTAGAGTTTGTTTATGGCAGGGGACCACCAGATTGGTTTTCTTTTTTTTGAGGATAGCATCTTGGTTCTATTAGGGATAGCATGATCCATGCACTCGTGTAAGTGCTTATAAAGTGCATTTGTGTAGAATTCAGCAGTCATACCTCTATTGTCCATCTGCATGGGTGACATGAAGTTTGCCCCTTCGGTCTTAAGAAGCATGAAGTTGGCATTGGAGAAGTTTTTTATGCTGGCTTCCCTAATTGGGGGTGGGGGCAGGATGTGGATGTCTAGGGTGATTAGCTTGTGGTCGGATCAGACCAATGAGGAATTGACTTCTGGTGTGGAACACCAGTTGCCCATGTTGGTAATGATCAGGTATAGGATATTGCTGCCCCTGGTGGGGGTATCAATAAGTTGATCCAAGGCATTGAAATTTATGAATTCCAGAAAATGTTGAGCAAAAGAGTTGGTACATGACTAGTTTTCCCAGTTAATGGTGGGGTAGTTGAAATCACCCATTATTAGGGTGTTGAGTTGTACCCTAATACTTTCCAGTGTATCAAGAAATGAGGAGTGGGTACCCTGGGGCATCGTAGGGGGTCTGTAGCAAGCTACAATTTGGATTGCAGTCTTGCCCAGAGTTAGTTGCACTTGGATAATCTTGGATACATTATGCTGTGCAACTAGCCTGGAGGTGTGGATATCCTTAATGAATATGCACACGCCTCCACCTTTAGTGCTTCTTTCAGGGTTAGGTGGTCGAAAGGTGTGGTATGAATTATAGCCTGGTAATGCAGGGGTCCTCTGTGGAGCTTTGAACCAGGTCTCTGTCACTGCACAGATGTTGATGTCCTCCATTTTAAGGAGTACCTCGAATGAGTGCATTTTGAGATTTAGACTTCTAGCATTGAGTAGTATTACCCTCAGATTTTGCTTGCTTGTACCTGTTACAGTGGTGAATTTGTAATTTGAACCTTTCCTAAAAAAGGCACTATAGGGGTGGCAAGAGCCTTAGCCAGTATCCGGAATCCCAAGGGTGACAGGTGCAGGCCATCTCTGGCAAAGCATCGTGGTCTGTCAATCATGTTGTCCCAGGCAGACAAATTCTGGATCCCCTTAGAATGACACCAGAAGCTTAGCCAATTGTTGAAGTCAATCATTTTGTCCTTGTACTGTAGTATCATTCTTGGTGATGGCAGGATGCTACTCAGGGCTAGGGTCATACCTGCCTGGGCCACAAGATTGGAGAGCTCCTCCATGTCTCTTTTCATGTAGTCCAGGGAGGTACATCTCAGGTCATTCACACCAACATGGACAATGAAAGTGTCATATTTGTACTTATTGTGGAGTGACCTGAGTGCATGCATTATGTGGCGGAACCTGGTACCTCACAGGCAGTTGATAGTAACTTTCTCCTTGTTTAGCCTGGTGAGTGGAACATCAGTGTGCCTGACTATAGAGTCATCTATGACTAGAGTGTTGGGTATGTTGTTATGCCTTATGGGCTGTGGTTGAATGGCACACTGAGTTTGTAGGCTATGTGTCATTTGGGTTGTGTTGGGGGGGTGGAGTTTGCTTGCGTTTCTGCTTTGGAGGTCCCTGATGCTTGGGCAGGTTTAGTTTTTTTAAGCTAAGCTGGAGATGAGTAAGTAGAGGGGCACCATACATAAAAGAGGAGAGCAGGTTGGAGGAGGCTAGAGTATGTCTGTTAGAAACAGTTAGATGTTGATTTTGTCTATACAGCAGAGCTAGTTTTTGGTGTTTTTTTTTATCGAATTTTAAATGGTCATCAATGATGACTCCGAGTAGTTTGGTGTGAGGTACAGTTTCGATTAGAGTGTTATTCTGGCTTTTTATTTTAAGGGAGCTTTTGTCTATGGTGAAATTTCTCGAAGGAGAAAATATCATTTTTGTTTTGTTAGTATTGAGTGCAAGATGGTTGTTTAGCATTCAAGTTTCGGTATTGGAGAAGGCTGTCTGGGTTTTTGGAAGGAGTTCAGAGGGAGAGTTTGCTGTACAGATGATTGTGGAATCATCAGCATACTGGATCAATGTAGCATTATCTATGGATTTGTGAAAGTTATTAATGAAAATATTGAAAAGTAAGGGGCTGAGAATAGTGCTTTGGGGAACTCCAGAGGGATTGTTGAGAAAGAATGAAGTGGAATTTGTAAACCAGGCTATGGAGGAAGAAAAGAAACTGAGGGAGGAAAGTTGAGATAAGAGTAGAGGATGTGAGACAGTGTCAAAGGCTTTGGAGAGATCTAAGTAAAAGGTAGATACAATTTTCCCAGAGTTGCAAGCACGATTAATGGTGTCAAGGAAGGACAGAAGAGTGGTGGTAGTGCTGTGGCCAGGCCTGAAGCCATGTTGTGTTGGGGTAAGAAGATGATGATTGTATGTTAGATAAGGCAAGAGCTGGTGATGAATGCACTTATTAATATTAGTACTACACAGTACGATTGGACACCCTTTGTTAAGGACCTTAAAGTAGCTGATAAGCAGTTGGCTGATGGCAGTGATAACTACCTTATAGTCTGGACAAAAGGGAGCATAGCTAGTAAACCTGTGCCAGCCTTTCCCGGTGTGTGTGTGTGTTTGTGTGTGTGTGTGTGTGTGTGTGTGTGTGTGTGTGTGTGTGTGTGTGTGTGTGTGGTAAATCAGACCTCAAAGAGTGTACATGTGTGTCAGCTACTTGGGCAGGGACACAAAGCACTTATTGGACAGATAGGGTGCTGGAGGTCTTGGCTTGGCCATTCAGCTGAGATCTCAACTCTATAGCTGTGTCAGTGGGGAGACTTATTGGGGACCTGGAGAAAGAGGGAGAAACCATCCCTTGACAGACTGTGGTCTCTATGTTCTCTTATGGGAAATTGCACTTGATGCAGAGAGCTGCATCTGGAAATACTGTGTGTATACCTATTATCCTCCTAATGTATGCCCCCACTGGTGCCAGTGGTGAGTACTGAGGCTCCCTGATTACTGGTCCAGTGGTGAGTCATCACACATACATTTTATGAAAACAGACCAAAAATATTAGGCAAAAATCTGGAAAGTTGAGAGGTATGAATAAGAGGCATACAGCTATAGAGACTGTGAAATTAGACTGCCCAGAATGCAGGAGGAAGGTGACATGAGAAACTAAAGCTAATCATTCTACATTACATTTGAATGTTACAATGCATACATGCCTCATGATATGATTGCAAATATTTTTTAATTCTCACCTAAATTTACTTCCAGCCGAATCTGCTCATGTTTCTTTCCATTTTTCAGCTATGGAGAAAATGCAGATTTATGGCTTAGTTGGTTGGAATGAGATATTTTTTTATAGTAATGAATTTTCAGTTTTTTCTACCTGTCTTAGTGAAACAAGATGAAACTCTGTCCAGTAAAATTTTTATTTGCAGTGAACATGCCTTATAAATAGCGTTCCTCCATATCTGCAACAATTACTATGATGTTTGTCTCTTTCAGTTCTTGAAAAATGCATGCAAACTCAATTACTTCACCACTTTTACATCAATAACCTTATTTTTAATTCAAATTATTTCATATTCCAAGACAGACAGGCAGAGTACTGGCTTAGTTGAATATAACAAAATGCATCTCAGTATAGTAAATGTTCCTGGAGCTCCCTTTATGGATTCATTTAAAACGTTTCACCCAATCATTATAAAATGCTATTAGATTATATCTTAGAGCTTGTAGTTGGCAGAACTGAGTTAGTTGGATGGTGGAATGTTGACCATTCTCTCCTACTGTCCTTTACTGTCCCACAAGACTTGGTCCTAAGCCACTTCTTTTTTTATTCTTTGTGTATGGCATATTAACCCAGTAAAGCAGGGCTAGCCTGGACAATTTAGCAGTGAATTGAGCTGCCATGCTGACATCTGAGTTTACTACTCAGGTAGAATGTGAACTACTTTGTATTTATAACAAAATTAAATTGCATTTGTCCTTTGTCAGCCTTCATTTTAATACAAACAAAACAAACTGCATTATTGGTTTAACACCATGTACTTGCCAGAAATGCAAATCTATAGTTTTATACATTTGGACCCTTCACATATCAGTTCAGCAAAAACCCCATAATTAGTTTTAGGTGGTTATCTGAACTTTGATATACATTGTATATCTGAAGTTAGCAAAACTATCCAGAAATCATGTCAGTTATTTAGAGGATATTCAGGGCTCCAAATGGAGAAATGATACAATCAACAGCAAGCAAATAAGAGTAGCATTGCTGGAACAGGATTCTTCCTCAAGTCTTGGTGAATACCTTTACAGGGTGGACCCTGTTTTTACAAAATCTCACCAAGATGACACTGATATACAGACTGTATTTTATATAACATATATCATAGACAGAAGTAGGTGAAAAATAAAAAAAGACAGTTGGGTGCATAACTCCCTAGATAAAAAAAAGTGCCCGATACTGGTAGATGCACTGGTGCCTGGACTTGAAAAATGTAAAATCTTCAAGACAAACAAACATTCCTACAATGGCATTAGGCCATGCTCAGGGGGAGGATGCCCCTCTACTCTCCTTGTAGAAGGAAGTAGTACTCCAAAAAAAAAAAAAACACAAAAAATGACAGGCCTAAAAAGAGCCATAATGATGATAGAGTGGAATATTGAGGATAAGAAATAAATTGTTTAGTGTTACTATTATGCAAGAAGCCCAGCATTTCTGGACAAATGATAAAAAAAAGATTAAGAGAGAAATTAGAGGAAAGAAAATACTTCCACAAGAAAAACTGTCAAAAGCTTCAGTGCAAATTGTGTTCATTAATACAACAGATTCATGAAAAACATTATATAAATGAAGAAACTATGGACCATTTGACAAAAGAAGTGAAGTGTGAAAATATAAAGAACAAAATCTAAAGATTATTGAAAGTTATAAAAAAGAAATATGGACATGGGAAAGAATTATCTGATATGGTGCAATACTCATGCAAAGGAGAAATCCAAATTAATTAATACAAAAAGTAGCTCTAATGATATTTGAAGAGAAATAACCGGCAAAAGCACCCAGATATGGAAAATTTCACAATACAAAAAATAAGCTCATAAAGTGGGAATGAAGAACAGGAGATTAGTAAAGTACAAGTTAAAAAAAAACAGAAGCTGAAGTTATGGAATACCTGTGAGGTGAATGATTTAGTTTAGAAAGTCTAACACAGGTTATGTCACAGCATGATGGAACAATGAGTCTCCCATGTAAGAAGAAAGAGGAGGAGCAGGAGGCATCTGAAGAAGAAATATGGTCATGGGAAAGAAAATGAAATGTAATATGGTGCAATATTTATACAATGGAGAAAGCAATACTAATCAATACAGAAAAGCAACACCAAAGATATTTGCAGAGATATGCTGATGAAGGCATTTAGAGTTGAAGTATTTTACAATACAAAAATAAGCAAAGAAAGGGGGAAGCAGAAAAGAGAACTATTAATGGAGACGTTAAAGAAATAGAAACTGAAGTTATTTATTACCTGCAAAGTGAAAGATTTAGTGCAGAAAATCTAACTCTGATAACTTCACAGCATGACAGAATAATGATCTCCAAATTAAGGAGAAAGCAGTGTAGCAGGAAGTATCTGATCAGTTGCCATAAAAAGATACTTTGGAGCCTTCAGTATAAAACTTGTACAAAAGTTCAGCTGGAGTTCCATAGCAAGGGAAGGGACAAGAAACTGTGGCAACTCTGATGCAGTCAATGTTGTGAAGTGATAGGCCAATGAGTTCCCATATGAAAGAACATTGGATAACATAGGCTGAAGCTGAAGAGAAAATGGCACAAGAAGATATTCTGGAACTTTATGTAGAATGCCTGCAGGAAATGGAAAACAAAGAGTGTGCCGTTAATTTAGAACAAAATGATCTAGTGGAGGAGATGCTTGATTTAATACAGACAGATAGACATATTAAGATCAATGAAAGAAACAGATAAGAGAAAGTCAATAAGACCCAAAATATTAGAAGTCTGATAAAACAAATGAACACAGTAATAAAGACTGTTTGTAAAAATATGTGGGATATAACAGAAATAAATAGGATATATTACTGTGTGGCTAAATTAGTAAGACATTATATCTTTTCACAAAAACACAGTGCAGTAAGGGAAAGGAAGGTGAAAAATCAAATATCATCAATGAAGTATCGAATAGAGAAACTATAAAACAATTAAGACAAGAAGTGATGCTGTTAGAAGAGTCCAGAAAAGGGAACAGATCAACAAAAATACTCAGAAAGACATGATAAAAGCAAAGGGCACTATCAGAACAGAGAAGGATTTATTGTACACTATTGCAAATAATAAACTAAAGATATGAACACAGGCAGAAAAACATAGAAAATATGCAAATAAATATAAAGAAAATGTAGAAAATAAGCACATTGTCGATGACCTAAAAACATTTTTTACAGAATTGAGAAAAAAGACAAAGGAATAGAAACACCAACAAAAAATAAGAGATATATGCATTTTTGAGAAATATCTATGAAGACCCTGTGGAACATAAAAAGATGCTGAATTTAAGAAGAGGTAAAAGAAAGAATAAAAAGTTCAAATGTGCAGGATATGAAATGGGATTGAAGTAAATGGCCAGAGAAATTGAAATAAACTTAAATAAAAGCCTCTAACTGGAAAAGCCTAAGGCCAAATGCACTACCTAACTTCTGACTAAATGTATTAACATCTTTGTATGAAGATTTAGCCATGAGTAAGAACTATTTATATGCTCACCTGAACAGATGCCAACCTGGTTAACAACAAGAAGAACAATAGTCATCCTTAAGAGTGAGCCTGCAAGATATCCTGAAAACTATAAACCAATAACTTACCTTCCAATGATGTATAAACTATACACTGGAATTCGTGCTGATAGTTTATAGTCATTTAGAAGAAAACTCAGTCATGGTAATAGAACAAAAGGGTAGCAAAAGAAAGTCATATGGAACAAAGGATCATTTGTTGTCAAATAAAGTTATAATGGAGAATTGTAAAAATGGGAAGAATCTAAGTATGGCATGGATAGACTAGAAAAAAGCATATGACAGCATCCCACAATCATGGATAAAAGGATGCTGATAAATATATAAGATATACCCTACATTAAATTTAATATGCATATAAAGCGTGGAAATGTAGTAGTGATGTACTACCTTAGTGTATGCATACTTAACTATCAGCTAAATGCTTAAATATGATATTCCGAAATTTCAGGTAGTAGGTACGCTTACGTGAGTTAGTTATTAGGAGTTTTTGTGAAGTAATGTATTTAATAGCTAAACTTCTAAAACCTTTCCAGGACATCTTGGTGCGATCTATCCAGCGTTTGGTAATGTAAAATTTGACTAATAGAAAGAGTGTAACTAAGATATGCAATTTCAGTTTTGATATTTTAAGGTTAGTAACATGTAGTAATGCCATCTCCCATGATAAGGTTGATTTATGGTAGCCCATCTTTTCAAGTCTCACTTTGAGAGAGCACCAAATACTGTGAGAATATCTGCAAAACCATAGTATATGTAAGATGTCAGCCTGGGGGTAGGAGCAGTTGGGGCATGTAGTAGATACACTCGGGTTGAATTTGTTTAAGTGGACTGGAATGAAGTATAAGTTGTTGGTAATCATAAATTGCGTGTAAGTAAGCTTTTTAAAAGGTGAGAATCTGTGCTCAGTTGCAACATCCACCTTTTTCTATTTAGATCTTACACTATGATTACTAGTAGGGGTTATATTATTCTTATGCAGCACTATTGTACATATTATATATAGTTAGGTGTCATATGTTCTCTTCTGTATTGCTGTTCATTGTTTAACTGCATGTATTAGTGATATATATGTATCGTAAAATAAATAAAATTTCTATTTAGAAATAAAAAAGATATACCCTACATTGATTACATTACTGTGACCATGAAACAGTAGTAAACCACTTTGCAGCTAAGCCATAATAAAGGACAAATTATTATCCTAGGGATAAAAATTCAGTGGGGATATTCCATGGTGACTGTTTCTCACTGCTGCTTTGTCTTTCCCTTAACCTATTAAGCTGTCTACTTACCAGATTAACTCATGGCTACAATTTGGCTCCCAGAAAACAACAAAGTGTAAACACTTCTCATCTTCTTTTCATGGATGATTTAAAACTGTATAGTTCATCAGATGAGGAACTGAATGCACAACTGCAAGTGTTCAATACTTTCTCAAATGATATAAGAATGTAATTTGGTCTTGATAAATCTACAAAAACAACCTTTAAAGTAGGAAAGCTGTATCACCAAGAAAATATTAGTTTGGGACAGAGGCGATCTCTGATTAACATACATTGCCATGTCAACCCAGAGCTGTTGGACATGCTACACTTAAAGAAATCCCAATCCCTCAGAGACACACGCTCCTGGGATCTAAGCATTGTCATGACAATGAACAAAACATGCTAGAGGGATAGGTTCCTGACCCAGAGACTCCCCATACTCTGGAATAGACTGTCCATACATGTCAAGCAGAGCACCTCTTTGGCCCTTTTTAAAAGGAGCCTTGATGATTGGATGGGAGATAGGAAATTCACCCTGGGGATCACGTCAGTCACCCTGCTAGACAGGGGTCCAGGGAAGTAAATGCTGTGGGAAGAAATAGCCAGGGAATTGTTGTGGCTAGGCTTGTATAGGCCCTAGGGCCTATAGCCTAGTACCAAAATATGAACCTATGAACCTATATGATACAAAAGAACTTGAGCAGGGGGGAGTGCATAGATATTTGGGAATTGATGCAGGATCAACAAAACATGAACAAATGTGAATAAAACTTAGTAAAGAACATTTTAGAAGACTAAAATTAATACTGAAAACAGTGTTGACATCTAGGAACAAAGTCCAAGCTATAAACCAATTTGTTCTTCCTGTTCTGACTTACAGTTTTGAGGTGATTGACTGGCCCAAAAATGTATTGGATCATTTAGACAGGAGAACAAGAAAAGTACTTCATACTTATCAGATGATTTCTAAAAATCAATGTTTACCCACATTTTATAGTACCCATTCTGAAGTTGGTATGGGCCTCCTCAAAACTGATTATAAGGATAGATGGGTTCCCTTCAGTTGATTGAACTTTTAAAAGTTCGAAGCTCATATGGCCAAGACCATGTGATCGAACTTTTAAAAGTTCAAACTGACTGAATGGAGATCCCAGTACAGTGCGAGAGAAGAAGATTTCCCTTTTCCGCAATGTAGCGCAATTTCGGAGTTGGTATATTTAAGTAGCGGGGGGACCCAGCTCCCCACATGGGGGTTGCAGGGGGGCTTGCCCCCCCTCTACAAATGTTTAGTTTTGGGGGTATTTTTGTTTGTTTTATTTCAGTGTTCGTACTTTTAAATGTTCGATGTTATGGTCTCGGCCATATGAGCTTCAAACATTTAAAATTTCAATCTACTGAAGTAGATCTGTATAGATCTCCCATTGTAGGACTGCATACATTATCTGCTGACCTTACAAGATCAAAACATAGTGAACATTTTATAACATTAAGAGAGCAAGTATAAGATGTCTTTCCTACTTGGTTTAGCAAAAACATGTAGGTGTCTAACTGGAATAGAAATCAAGCCAGAAGTAGATAAAAATCAGGCAACAACTGAATGTGCCAAAAACAAAAGAAAGAATATAAGGTGAAGGATCAGGCGAGAAGGCAAGAAATGTAGATTATGCATAAATATAATTGCAAGTATAGAAAACGCCTGGAAAAACATCATGTTGATCAGGATCTGAAGCAGGAATGGTTAAGGAGAGATGAATTTAAACCGAAAGAAGAAAAATTAATATTGGCGGCCCAGAAGAGTGGACTACATACATGTTGGTTTACAAAGTCCATTGAACATGTCAGAGAAATAGACAAATTCAGGTTTGGTAAAACCAAATTGGAAACAGTTACACATCTTGTTGCTCGGTGTGATACACTAATGAAAGAAGGTCTGTATACTAAAAGCCATAATAATGTGGCAATACTGTTACATGGGGGATTGTGCAAATATTATAATACTGAAGTTGCTGATAAGCATTGGAAACATAAGCCACAAAGCATTATAGAAAATGATGAAGTTTATATAACATGGAATCACCCATTACCAACAGTTCAAAAAATAGATGCGAGAAAAGCAGACATAGTAGTCCATGAAAAGAAGACAAAAGTAGCTTTGATCACTAAAATTGCTACACCCATTGATTACTGCGTCTTACATATGGAAAGAGAGAGACACAAAGTCATAAAATACCAGGATTTGCAGGCAAAAATATGGGCAATGTGGATACAGGATACTCAGACAGTTCAAATCATAGTAGAAGCAATGGGTCTTGCTGGTGCCACCCTGTGAGGTGAATTTACGGTCTCCCATTTGATTGTCTAAGTTGCACTTAAATAGAGTCATTGAGAAGCTCTTTTTCACATGAATTGGGAGTTTATTTCAGAAGAGCAGCAATCTCTGGGAGATATATCTGTCTCTCCAGCATGTTCTGTTAATGTCACAGGCTAGGTTGAGATCCCTGGAGTGAGTAACTCTTGTCCAATTTGATCTGGGGATGTGGAGCATCTTCATTAGAACAGGGTCAAAGACTGCTCTGTAGGCCAGGCACAAGTCGCCTCTCAGCAGCCTGTAGGATACATAGTACAGTGACAGGGCTTTCAGTCTTTCCATGTAGGTCATGTTTTGGATGCCCTGAATTTTCTTGGTGAGAAACCTCTGTGGTCTCTCCAGCTGCTGCAGGTGTCAGATGAAGTACATGCATAACAGAGTGTTGTACACTATTAGTGGCCTGATGAGGGTCTAGTACAGAGGAGTTATAACATCCTTAGTCTTGGATGTGATGCCCTTATGAGATTTGCAAGGTAGGAGGCTTTCCTTACCACTCATCAGGACACATGGTGATCAAAGTTTAGATTGCTATCAACCTGTGTTCCCAAATCTTGCACCAGTCTTGGTTTGAACTTAGGCAACTGCTGTCAATATTGTAATGTGCATGGTCTTCCTCTTTGCCAAAGGGGATAATAATGCACTTTTGCATTTAGTTTTAGTCTGTGGCTTTGGCACCAATCATTTGTGTGTGTTAGCCCCTTTTGTAATATGTTAAAATCATTTGAGGACTCAATGATTGCACCCAGTTTGCAATCATCAGGGAAAATAGTAAGCTACAGGTCATCTAGTTTCACCTGGGCTTCTGAGAAATAGATTCCAAATAATAGAGGGCTCAATACAGATCCCTGTGGTATGCCACTGCTAACTGGTCTACTGATAGAGGTGGAATCCCCAACTTTGACAGTATACATTTTGTCTGTGATCCAGTTAGCTACCCATCTAGTAACATATGGGTTACTTCCCAGTTACGAGAGTTTCTCAATGACACATGAGTGAGGGATTGTGTCAAAAGCCTTGGCTAAGTCAGGATAGGCATAATGTATTGTTTTGCCTTCATTCATTGCTTTGCTGATATTTTCAAAGAAGCCCACCAGCTACAATAAGCATTATCTACCCTTAACAAAGCCAAACTGGGTTGGGTCAAGTGCTTGAAGGTCTTTATGTCCTTGTAAATGAGATCCATGATGATTCTTTTGATGGTCTTGAAATAAGGCTAGTTAGGCTTATGGGTCTATAGTTCTCAGGGTTGGTTGATGGACCCCTTTGTGCATGCGGATTACTACTACTGTTTTCCACTCTGCTGGAACAAAGCTGGTGCTTAGGCTGAGATTAAAGAAAGTGTCAACTAGTTCTGCTATGTCTCATTTTAGATTGTTTATTAAGCAGCCTGGGATGTCATCTGGTCCCATAGAGACTGTGTTTTTGGCCTTGGGGAAAGCAAGTAGGAGACACTAGGTAGAGGACTGGTGTCAGGTATGCTTTGGGGTATGGCTGGTGGGGTCAGGGGTGAAAAGTTTGTGCCAAATATGTCATTTAGAAGGTTGGCAATTTCTTCAGGTTCAGCATGAGAGATACCATCCACTATACTTCCAGCACATAGCTGGGAATTCCCTTTTCGATTTTGGATGTAGCTAAAAGATAACTTATGATTATCATTAGCTGGGGATGCTAATTTAGCTTCATAACTAGCTTTAGAAGACTTTACAAGATATCTGATTTGCTTGGTAGAGCAGTGGAGGGTATTCTTCTTCTGCCGAGTAAGTTCCCTCTTATTCTTAGGCATCAGTTTCTTCCTTTTGTAATATAACCTATTTATACTTGAGGTCCACCAGGGTGGCCTTTTTTTTTGGTAGGACCTGGTTTTGATCTAGTCAAGTACAGCCAAGTCTAAACAATTGTTTAGGTGGTTATACAGGGCATTTGTGTAATCCTCTGCATAGAAGTCATCACTGGCTGTGTTAGCAGGGGGGTTGAAACTTTTTATACCATCTCCAAGTAGGCTATAGTTTGCTTTGGAGAAAGGTTTTATTGTTTTGCTTCTGTGGGTATGTCTGGTCTGATCATTACTTCAAATGAGACAGATTTATGGTCTGACCTTACCTGGGAGGCAACACACAGGGGGTAGGGCAGTGATCCCCATGTTGGTGAGCATTAAGTCTAGGACATTTGAGCTTCTTGTGGGGGTGCTGACTATCTGTACCAGGGTATTTGTACTGACAAAGTCTAGGAACCTCAGGGTGAGCATGTCTGTGCTTGTGTATGTTGCCCAGTCGATGGAAGGATAGTTGAAATCTCCCATGACGAATGTTTATGGCTGTATAGTGAGTGACTCTAGTAAGTCCGGGTAGGCAGTGTGCTTAGGTAGCAATGTTGTGGTAGGGTGTTTTACCTATAGTTTGTTGGACCTGGGGAACCTTGAGACAGTCATACTGTTTAACTAGTCTTGAGGTGTATTTGGCTTTAATGAAGATGGATATACCTCTACCTTTGGTTCATTCATAATCATTTTGGGGTCTAAATATGTGGAAGGCATTGCAGCCTTGCAAGGCCAGGGTGCTCTCTATGGCCTTGAACCATGTCTAAGTGACTGCACAGACATCAGCATCTTTCAAGGTGAGGAGTGCTTCCATGGAGTCCAGTTTCCTGTTTAGGCTCCTAGCATTAAGTAGCAGAACCTTAAGTTTGTCTCAAGTAGATTTTTTTATGTTGGAAATGTTGTTGTTTCGACATTGTCTAAAAAAAAGTCACTATGGAGGAGGCAAGCAACTTTGCCAATCTCCAAAAGCCTAAAGGAGACAGGAGAAGACCATCTCTGACAAAGCAGCGTGGTCTGTCTACCGTGTCTTTCCATGCTGACAGATACTGGATCCCCCTTGATTGACACCAGAAGCTAAGCCAATTGTTGAAGTCAATAATTTTTTGTCGATATTGTGGCATCATCCTGGGTGAAGGTAGAATGCTGCTTAGGGCTAGGGAGATATCTTCCTGGGACACATAATCTGAGAGTTCAGTCATGTCTGTCTTCATATAGTGCAGACAGGTATGTCTCAAGTCATTCACCCCAACAAGGACTATGAGAGAGTCATAACAGTAATTGTTGTTGAGTGACTTCACCGTGTGCATGATTCAATGGATCCTGGCACCTGAGAGACTTCTGACCATGACCTTTTCCTTATCCAGCCTGGTGAGGGGAACATCTGTGTGTCTCACTATGGAGTCTCCTATGACCAGGACATTTGGTTTTGAGATTTTTTGCCTGACAGGCTTATTTGTTGACACTGGTGTGTGTGTGTGTGTGTGTGTGTGTGTGTGTGTGTGTGTGTGTGTGTGTGTGTGTGTGTGTGTGTGTGTGTGTGTGTGTAGTAGATTCCATTTGCTTTGCAATGTGTGTAAGTGGTTTGCACTTGGGAGGTCTCTGATCTTTTTGTAGGCTTCTACTGAGTACCTCTGCATATGTGGGTTTATGTGTTGTGACCTTGCTTTGTGTGAGAGGTGATGTGTGTGTGGTGACAATGTGTTTGATGTCTGATTTGTTGTTATATGAGAGAATTTGGTCACCTTTTTTGCGACAGTCACCAAAGCCATGAACAAGGGGAAGACGGTACACACCACCTACATTGACCTGGCCAAAGCCTTTGACACTATTCCCCACTTAGGCATAATATATAAACTCTCTCAACTAGGCATCAATCTATTTGTTGCTAGATGGGTAGGAAACTGGCTCAGTGATAGAACCCATGTAGTCAAAATAGGGGAAGCCAACTCAAGCAGTACACCCGTAACAAATGGTGTACCCCAGGGTTTGGTCTTGGGGACTCTGTTATTTGGGATATATCTTTCTGAGGTGCAGGCCAGGTGACTGCAAACTGGGTGCTGTCATCAGTTCCCCTAGTGATGGGGACATCCTTCAAGAGGGTCTCACTCAGGCAAATGACGGGTGCCAGAAACATGGCCTCAAGCTGAATACCAAAAAAAATGCATCATCTTCCCCTTTGTGGAGAGTGACATCCCTACAAATGATCACATTAATAACAATGTCCTAAGCATGCAATCAGTTGTGAGGGATTTGGGCACCCAGGTTGATAGCAACTTGATTTTTGACCACCATGTTGTTTCCATTGTACGGAAAGCCTTCTACATGGCCCACTTCATAAGTAAGGGTATCTCATCCAGGGACAAGGAGGTCATAACTTCACTGTATTCTTCCCTTATGTTCTTGTTATTGTTGTGTCTTTCGGCTTTTCCCGGTTAGGGGTCACCACAGCGGAACTCCAGTCTGCTAATGATTGGCAGTAGATTTTTACATGCTGGCTTGCCATGCCTAATGCACAACCTTCAACGAAGGAATGCCCATTCATGCATGTCGCCACACAGAAGACGCTCTTACTGAGAATCGAATGGGCAACATCTAACTGTGAGGCGACAACGCTACCACAGCACCACCACCGCGGGTCTTGTATTCTTCCCTTATAAGGTCCATTATTGAGTATATGCCCCTTTTGGCATGTACCTTGCAAAGCACATGCAACAGGTGGAGAGACCACAGAGGTTCCTCACCAGGGGAATCCAGGGCCTCAAACATCTACCATACACAGACAGGTTAAAAGCCCTATCCCTCTACTCAGTTTCATACGGACTCCTCAGAGGTGACCTCAGTCTAGCATACAAGGCAGTCACAGACCCCACCTTGATGGGACTGCTGCATATATGCAAGTCAAGCTCCACTCAAGTAATCCACATGTGCAGCCTCAACCTGGTTTGTGAAATCAACAAGACTTGTTGGTGGGACAGATTTGTGTCCCAGAGGTCTCTCATCTATGGAATAGACTCCCTCTTCACATCAAGCAGAGTACCTCTTTACCCCTTTTTAAGCGCAACCTGGATAGCTGGATGGGAAGCAGAAAATATACCCCTGGGATTCCACCCATGTCACTGCTGGACATGGTCATGATAGGTTCATAGGTTTATAGGTAGGTACTAGGCTATTGGCCCAGGGGCTTATACAAGCCTAGCCAAAAAGGTACCCTGACTTTCGCCACCCAAGAAAATAATTTTCCTGTGCCCCTGTCGAGCAGAGCCACAGAAGTGATCCCTGGGGTGAATTTCCTATTTCCCATCCAATCATCAAGATTATTGTCGAAGAGTGCTAATAAGGAGCTTTGTTTGATATAGATAGGTAGTTTGTTACAGAGTATGGGAAGTCTCTGGGACAGGAATCTATCCCTCCAGCATGTTCTGTTTATTGTGGTGACAAGGTTTAGGTCCCTAGAGCGTGTAGTTCTGAGGGATTGAGATTTCTTTAAGTTATGTTAAGCAGAGATCACCTCTGAGTAGGCGATATGCTGCTGAGTAAAGCTGGAGTTTTTTGAGACAGTCTGCGTAGGGCATCTGTTTGAGGCCAGTAATCCTCTTTGTGAGGTATTTCTACGGCTTTTCAGTTGTTGTAGATGTCTTGTGAGGTACATACCAAAAGGGGCATTGTACTCTATAATAGGTCCAATAAGTGGTGAGTAGAGGGGAACAATGACCTCTTTTTTCCTGAATGAGAAACCTTTTGTGATGAGGTGTGCCATGTAGAAGGATTTCCTGACTACTGTGGCGATGTGATTATCAAAGGAGAGACTACTGTCCACCTGTGTCCCAAGTTCTGTTATCACACTTTCGGTGTTAAGTAGACTACCACCTATGTGGTAGCTCATGGGTACAGAGTTTTTACCAAAGGGGATGACAATGCACTTTTTAGCATTGAGCTTGAGGCCATGGCTTTGACACCAGGCATCTGTCTCAGTGAGGCTGTTTTGTAGGATGTCCACATCATTAGGCGTTTCAATTATGGCTCCTAGTTTGCAGTCATCTGTGAACTTCATTACCCAAAGACCTTCTGTGTTAGCCTGTACTTCAGAAAAGTAGATACCAAATAGGAGAGGACCCAGGACTGAACTCTGTGGTACTCCACTTGTCACTGATCTGAAGTCGGATTTGGAGTCTGCTACTTTCACAGTGTGGGTTCTGTCAGTGAGCCAGTTGGCAACCCATCTTGCGCCATAGGGATTTATACCTAGTTTAGTGAGTTTATCTATAATTCCAGAGTGGGGGATGGTGTCAAAAGCCTTGGCGAGATCTAGATAGGCTGTGTGAACCACCTTACCCTCATCAACGGATTTGGTGACTGCTTCAAAAAAGTCAGTCAGGTTTAGGAGACGTGATCTGCCTTTTACAAACCCAAACTAGGTGGGGTCCAGAATTACCAATGTCTTTGTTTATAAGTTCCATGATGATACGTTCTATGGCCTTGCACACCAGGCTCGTTAGGCTAATGAGGTGTACTTCCCAGGGTCCATGGTGGTTCCCCCTTTGTGGAGTGGGATAACCGTCGCTGTGCGCCATTCAGTGAGCACAAAGCCTGAGGTGAAGCTATGATTGAACATGGTGCTTAGGTGGGGAGCCAGTTCATTCTGTAGTTCATGTAGAATGCAGCCTGGGATGTTGTCAGGTTGCATGGATGCTGTGTTCTTGGCTTTGGAGAGTGTGTTTTTTACCTGTGCAGCCGTGATTACAGGAACTTTGCATTCTTCCAGTATAGAGATGGGCCCTTTAGGGGGTGATGGGGGGTAAAGTTAGCAGTGAACTTATCTGCCAGGATGTTAGCAATATCAGTTGGTTCTGTATATTAAGTGCCATTGTGCTGTAACTCAGAGCAGATCTGAGTGTTGCCATTGAGATTCTTGACATAGATATAGAAAGCTTTGTGGTTGTCTTTAGAATCAGTGGCAATTTTGTTTTCATAACTAGCTTTGGAGGATTTTATGAGGGATCTCAACTTCTTACTGAGGTTGACCACGGAGTTCTTCCAGTCATGGGATTTTACTCTTTTTTGCAACAGTTTCTTTCTTATGTTGTAGAGTTTGTTTATGGCAGGGGACCACCAGATTGGCTTTCTTTTTTTGGAGGATAGCATTTTGGTTCTGTTAGGGATAGCACGATTCATGCACTCATGTAAGTGCTTATAAAGTGCATTTGTGTAGGATAGAGCAGTCATACCTCTGTTGTCCGTCTGCATGGGTATTGTGAAGTTTGCCACTTCTGTCTTAAAAAGTGTGAAGTTGGCTTTTGAGAAATTCATTACAGTGGTTTCCCTAATGGGGGGTTGGGGCGGGATGTGGATATCTAGGCTGATTAGCTTGTGGTCAGATCTGACCAATGAAGAATTGACCTCTGGTGTGGAACACCGGTTGCCCATGTTGGTAATGACCAGGTCTAGGATATTGCTGCCCCTGGTGGGGGTGTGGATAATTTGATCCAAGTCATTGGAATTTATGAATTCCAGAAAACGTTGAGCAAAAGATTTGGTACATGAGTAGTTTTCCCAGTTAATGGTGGGGTAGTTGAAATCATCCATTATTAGGGTGCATACCTCTCAACCTGGAAACATCAAAAATCTGGACAAGGCCCATGAAAAATAGGTACAAATCTGTATGCTGATTAACATAAAATTTGCATATATAATTAAACCCCACCCACTCCAAATGGAATTGTGGGATACCACCTTTGAAATGCAAAATGAAGAACAGAACCAAAATATAGCACCAGAGTCCCCCCCCCCCCCGCAGCCATTCCACTATCCCATTACCTAGCTATTTCACACCGTTTAAAACAAACAGTAAATTATGTGTGCATACTGCTTTACTTCTGCAATGAATAATTGGATTTTAGTTTTTTACATTTTATAGCACAATCAACAAACATTAATAGATACCTGCTAAACAAAGCAATACTGCTAACACTGAAAATAGACTTTGCATTAAAACTTCTCTGCCCTTGAAACTCACATTCATTGAAACAGCAGTGAAACCTAACCCACACCAAGCCAAAGAAAATGCATTTGGCCAGTGGTGGATAAAGATTACCTTTTGACTGTTTTCAAAATCAGAGGCCCCTTGCACACAAAACAAGAAACATACATGCATTCTTTGATACACCCTTCCTGACTTTATTAAATTATATTCCTTGTATAATACAGCACACTTGTTAGACTTAAGTTAGAGCTCATTTTAAATGCATTGCTTAAACATTTTTCCAATAGGCAATGAACCAATGACAAAATTGCCCTTTTCAGAACATTTCCATGATAACAGTCTACTTCCACACACAACTGCATTTTAAATGCATGGTTTGAAGATTTTTCCAGTAGGCAATGAAGCAAAATGCATGCACCAATAATGACAAAACTGCCCTATTCAGAACATCTCTATGATAATAATCAGTACATGTTCCAAGCCCTCTGCTACTCTGCAGGGCAAAGGAGGGGCAGATGGTAAATATAGAATTATTCTGGTGGTAATATACGAAATTACATAATTACTGCAGGAGAAACAAAACAAACCACAGCACAGGGTAGTAATTTATTTATTTCACTGCTGCTGCCAGCCTGCCACCATGGGTCCAGCAAGTATTTAACTAAAATGTATTCATTTCAACAAACAACTGTGGCATAATTTATACTGAGGGAGCAGATGTCAGCATGAAAACCTGGTTTCATTCCTACTGCATAAATGTTATAGACTCCTATACTGCAGTAGGAATAGCATGCCAATTTTATCACTGCCATATCACCAGTGATGTGCAACATCGAAACCAGCCATAGTGTTGACAATTTTCCTGATGCATTGTATGTCATGAAAACATAGTATATATATATATATATATATATATATATATATATATATATATATATATATATAAACTTTTGGAGTATCTATCATATCGTATGGTTTGAAAAAAACATGAAACATTGTCCTAACTATTCATCACTTAATGACTGGTTTGACTTTTTTAAAAGCCTTAAATCTTGTATGGCATTTCCACTGTATAACAGTTGCTAACAACATGCATTTAGTGGCATTCTCAAGGGTCAATCACTCATAAGTACTTCAGAACATTAACATTTTTTAAGTCAGTCCTTCCTGATGATTATTCAAACAAATGTCTGGCAGGAACATGGTCGGGTGTTTGCCATTAATATGTCATAATCAAGTCTATAAAATAGCAGGAAAGTATCACTGAACACTGCTGTACAAAGAAAATGGCTGATTTATGCAGGAAAAAAATATTTTAAGCAGACTGAACAAAGTAAGAACTATTCCGTTTACCGACTATGCTACTTGACTAAGAAATAGAAAACACAAATGTAATCAGCACCAAAGATTTTAACAGTGCTTTGACATTGCAAACTAAATGTAACATACATAACTGTCATATCATAACACAGTCACGACTTCTAAAAATCATTGGTAGTAAACTACACTTGTTCCTAATCAAACGAAAACAAATAGCGTGCAAACACACACACACTCAAGAGAAAGAATCTGCAGTACCTTTCAGCAATTCTAATCACCCTGCACCTGCAGATAAACAGCTCGGCAGTCCGATGCATGGAGTAGTCAGCACAGCAGATGCAAATAACTGCAAGTATTCACTTCACGTTCATGGCATGGCATTAAAACGCAGAATCAACAGTCAGGCAATTCCAATAAAATGAAAGCAAAGGCATTGAAATCTGCCCGAGTGCCCCGACAGACGAACCAAGTATTCAAAACAGGCAACTCAAACAGATGAGTGTGAGTATTCAAACAAGCAACACGCGCATCTGAGCTTAATTCCGACAGGCTGAAGGAGCTGACATCATCGCGCACGTGATGACGTCAGCTCCGATAATGCGGAATCTAAAAAATAACTTAAAAAATCAGAAATGAAGGGGTGCCACTCGGGAATCATGGCACCCTTTCATTGGGACCCCAAAACTCAGTAAAAACAGAGTAATTCGGGACGGTTGGGAGGTATGTTAGGGTGTTGGGTTGTCCCCTAATATTTTACAGTGTATCAAGAAATGAGGAGTGGGAATCCTGGGACATGGTGGGGGATCTGTAGCAAGTTACAATTTGGATTGCGGTCTTGCCCAGAGTTAGTTGCACTTGGATAATCTCGGATGCATTATGCTGAGCAACTAGCCTGGAGGTGTAGATATCCTTAATGAATATTGACACGCCTCCACCTTTAGTGTTTCGGTCCAGGTTAGGTGGCCGAAAGGTGTGGTATGAATTATAGCCTAGTAATGCAGGTGTGCTCTCTGGAGCCTTGAACCAGGTCTCTGTCTCTGCACAGATGTCAGTCTTCTCCATTTTAAGAAGTGTCTTGAGTTAATGCATTTTGAGGTTTAGCCTTCTAGCATTGAGTAGCATTACCCTCAGATGTACTTGCTTGTACCTGTTACAGTGGTGAATTTGTCATTTGAACCTTGCCTAAGAAGGCACTATAGGTGTGGCAAGAGCCTTAGCCAGTATCCGGAATCCCAAGGGTGACAAGTGCAGGCCATCTCTGGAAAAGCATTGTGGTCTATCGATCTTGTCATCCCTGGCAGACAGATAGTGGATCCCCTTAGAATGACACCAGAAGCTTAGCCAATTGTTGAAGTCAAATATTTTGTCCTTGTACTGTGGTATCATTCTTGGTGATGGCAGGATGCTACTTAGGGCTAGGGTCATACCTGCCTGGGCTACAAGATCGGAAAGCTCCTCCATGTCTCTTTTCATGTAGTCCAGGGTGGTACGTCTCAGGTCATTCACACCAACATGGACAATGACAGAGTCATATTTGTACTTGTTGTGGAGTGACCTGAGTGCATACATTATGTGGTGGATCCTGGCACCTGATAAGCATCTGACAGTAACTTTCTCCTTGTTTAGCTTGTTGAGTGGAACATCAGTGTGCCTGACTATAGAGTCACCTAATACTAGAGTGTTGGGTACGTTGTTATGCCTTATGGGCTCTGGTTGAGTGGCACACTGAGTTTGTGGGCTATGTGTCATTTGGGTTGGGTTGGGGCGTGGAGGTTGCATGCATTTCTGCTTTGGAGGCCTCTGTTGCTTGAGCAGATTTTTATTGAGAGCCTCCATGAATGTAGGTGTGTGTTTTGTGTTGCTATGCATGTGTTTTGGTGGTGTAGGTTTTGAGGGACTATGTGATGAGTGTGGTGTGGTGCAAGTGTTTACCTTCTCCTCTTGACTGTCTAGTCCAGTCTTGGGTGAAGAGAGCTTTGCTTCCAGTTTGGCTATATAAGTGCATCTCTCACAGGTTGTAGTGTTGGGTGGTAGGAGTAGAGGGTTGTCTGTGTACGAGGCAATTGCTGCATTGCCCCAAAATGCCCAGATTCATCAGGTAGACAGGAGAAAACACCAGGAGCTGACCCTTAGATATGCCTGGCTAGGTGCTTATTTATTAAGGACTAAAACTGTTTTCCTCTAAACAAGTGTTGAAAGTTGAGTGCTCTAGTAATTTGTAGCTTATTATTATTGTAGCATTGAGTGCTGATTTGTCTAAACATGGGCTAAACTCTTGGTTAGGCTGATAAGGACCTCAGGGCCAATAGCCTAGTAACATCCTATGATCCTATGAAGTGATCTCAAATTCATAGCGTAATGACCTCTCACATGTTGTATTTGTTTGCTTTAGGAATAAGTGGTTGTCAGTATATATAAGACAATTACTACATCGCCTCAGGATGCCCATGTCAATGAGGCTGGCCAGAGAAATGGTTGCTAACCAACCATCCATTATGGCAGTAACTCTAACTTTTTACAGTAACTCTATTGGGGAGTGGGCTAGTTTGACCAGATTCTGCTCTAGGATTAACAAAGGGGCTTATTCTATTGAAGGCTATGGGTGAAAACTATGGCAACACTTCTTAGTGAGCAATGGATTTTCCCACAGCACAGCAGGGAGGCTTGGGATGGTTTACTAACAGATGTCTAGGAGAAAACTATCTTTCAGACTTGGCTTTTGCATCTATACAGAGCACTGCTGAACCCTGTTGCACAGTGCACAGCTACAATACCTGCAAATGCGAGGCTTAAATACAATTAAAATTAAACACTTTTAAGCTAAACTACCAAAGGGAAAACACACAATGAGCTTTCCTCCAGTAATCTCCAACTTGGATGAGGCTCAGATTACACACTTCTGCCACAATGTTGCAAGCAGGGCCCTCCAAATGTAACATGGCTGGAACAGTGTTCTAGTGTAACAATACAGTCTAGAGTCAGCAGATCTAATTTTTTTTTTTATTTTATTTTTATTTTGATGTTTGTTGACTGGGAATGTCCGACTAACCTGAGGCCCATTTTCATTTTAGGCCTTGGGGAAAAGCCCCTTACAGAGAGTAATATAGATATAATTTAGTTTACAAGGTTTATTTACATATTGATAATAGATTACTTAGCAAAGTTAACAAGTGAGAGTAATTTAACTTGATTTAAATATAAGCCTACATATGTACAGTGTGAGAAAATAGACAACAAGCAAAGAAATCAGCAGATATTCATTGGTTACCATATGGTTAGCCTGTGAAATAACTGATATAAAGTAGATGGCTGAAGATAGGGGAAGTAGTCATGGTGTAGTGTGTCTGCATGAGAAGAAATATACATGAGAGTTGCAGTCAAAGGGAGGAAACAGTATTGTACATGGATAGAGGGGATATAAATACAAATAACTGAATGTATGCTAAGATCAGTGGGGGACATTCCTTAGAGGGAAGGGACCCAGTTAGGAGAGAGAAGAGGGTGACAGGGATTAGTAGATTGGAGAGTTTGAGGGAGTTTGTTGGAAGTGAGACATGGGCAGGTCCACAAGTTAAAGTAGTTTTCTTTTAAGGCTTTTATGAAGTTGTTAGAGTTAGGTAGAGTTCTAATGTCTATTGGGATCCTGCTCCAGACAGTGGCAACAGAGTAGCTATATAAGTGTTTACCAATGTTAGTTTAGATATTTCTGTGAGTGACCGTTTGGAGCAACACAGGGAGTGGTTGGGCATATATGGGGATATACGGGAGGAGACAGCAGGGCAGGAGGATGGTTTGTTTATGATGGTGTGGGTAAGAAGGAGTTAGGGAATTAAAAATGATAAGGAAATTCTAGCCAGTTTAGAATTTGTAGGGCTAGGCAGTGGTATGACTTGTAAGGTTGGTTGCCAGTGAAACTGGCAATTTTGTTGTAGGTAAGTGATGATTTAAGGATGGTCATGATTGATGAGGCATAGAGAAGGGTGGGGAGGAAGTAGACATATGCAAGAGAGTGTCTTGTGTCACTGGTGAAATATTTTTTGTTTCTATATAGAAATCCAACTTTCTGAGTCTTTTTTTTTTATGGAGTTTAAGATGTGCAGATCTAGTTTCAGTTGATCGTTAATTATCATACCTAGTAGTTTGGTGTGAACTTCAATGGTAATGGTTGTGTTTTTGAGGGATGTGATGGTAAAGGAAAGTTTTAGGTGACAAAGGGATTTTGGTAGGAATGGGAGAAGTTTAGTTTTTTGAGGGTTAAGTATGAGCTGGTTGTTGATTAGCCACTTTTCAACAGAGTGGAAGGAATTTTATGTTTTTGTGTGAAGATCAGAGAAATTGTCAGTGGTGTAGATGATTATGGAATCATCAGCATATTGTATAATATAGGAGTTTTTGCATGAGATATGAAGATTGGTAGTAAAGATATTAAGGAGTGGTGGCCCAAGTATGGAGCCTTGATGTGCACCTGTGGTAACAGGGAGGAAGGGTGAGTAGGAGCGGAGACATTTGACAGATTGTTGTATGTTTCAGGGATGAGTTAGAGATATGAAGATCAGATAGTTTAGAGAGGAGTTTGGGATATGACATGGTGTTAAAAGCTTTGGAGAGGTCTAGGAATAGGCAGAAAACAAGTTTGTTGTTGTCTCTGGCTTGTGAGATGTTTCAGGTGAAAGAGATTAGTGCAGTTGTAGTGCTGTGGTTGGGGCAGAAGTCATGTTGGATGGATGTGAGTAGGTTTTCTTGGAGAAGGTAGTCTAGAAGTTGCTTGTGAATGCATTTTTCCAGTAGCTTGGAGAGGGGAGACAGGATGGGTATGGGATGATAGTGAGACAGGTCAGTGGAGTGGCCTCCCTTGTGGATGGGAATGGTGTAGAATAGTTTCCAGATAGATGGGATGGCAGCTTCTTGGAGAGAGCTATTGATAAAGATGAAGGCAGAGTATGCAATAGAGTTGGCAGCAAGTTTTAAGAAGTATTTATTTTATTTATTATTTTATTTCACATTTATTAACTGGGTTGGTCAAGCTGGGTAAGAATTTACCCTTTTTCAGTGGAGACCCGAGGGGAAAAGCCCCAAAGAGACATACAAATACATACAAATAGAGACAAATTAACAATATTAAAGAGCAAAACAATCTTATGGATACAATGGATAAGAAGAACATAATGTACTCGATGGAATAGTACATAGCTATATATACAAAAAGTGTAGTAATAGGTTGTAACAGGAGAAACAACAATAATAAATCCAGCAGGTAAGCAGGAAGGAAGTTAAGGTTGTAGGTAATATAATGAAAAGAAACAAGGTATAATTAGATTAGTGGCTAGAAGAAGAAATGTGTAAGTGCAGGGGCTTCAGAATTGAGAGAAAGTAGAGTGGGAGTAAAAAGTAGAGAGGGGTGACTGCACAAGGGACCGTAGGTCAGAAGAAGGAATGGTGCAAAAGAAGATAGTAGTAGAATAGGGATGTAGTGAACTAGAGGGAGGGTACAGAAAGAAGAGCAGTTGGATAAAGTAAGTTATAGAAAGAGGAAAAAAGGTGTTATAGATCAGACTTAGTGGTGAAGTGGGTATGTGGAGAGGGAGGGGTTAAGTAGGTTGATAACAGGTATATATAGGGTTGTTATGGAGGTGCACTATTAGGTCATGTTTAAAGTTAGGAAGGGAGGTATGACTTCTAATATGGAGTGGAAGATTGTTCCAGGTAATGGAGATGGAGTGTTAATAGAGTATTTTACCTATGTTCTTGTTGGGTTTATAGACTTGTAGTAAGAATTTATCAGAGCTGTGCAGGGATCGGGGAGGGGTGTACCAGGAGATCAGGTTGGACAGAGATGGACAGTCAGAGTTTGAATTAAGAATTCTGAAAGCTTGGATCAGCTGACATTTGGTCAGAAGGTGTGGGGATTCGAGGAAATGTAGTTTTATGAGAGTGGAACAGTGATGGGATTTATAGGGGCTGCTGTTGACAATTCTAGCAATTTTGTTATAGGTTTGGTCTAGTTTTGCCAGCAGGTTATTTTGTAGATTGGAAAATAGAGGGGAGCCATAGAGGAGGGCGGGGAAGAGATAGGATTGAGCTAGCAGTAGTTTTGAGTTGGGGGTCAGGAATTTCCTGTTTCTGTATAGCATGCCCAGTTTTTGGTGGGTTTTCTTTATAGAATGAAGTATGTGGAGGTCTAGTTTGAGCTGGTTGTCTGGAGAACATGGTTTAAATTTGCTGAGGAGAGTTTTTATGTAGGAAGTGGGCACAGGTCTGAGTGAGAATGTGCTAGTTTGAGATGTAGTTTGAGGGAGGAGAGAAATTAGTTATATTGTTGTTGAGAGTTATTTTCTTCATAGAGTACATGAAGTGGGTGTTGAAAATGGTAGCAGTTTCCAGAGGAGAGTAATTGGGGAAAGGGTTGGGTGAGCTAGGTGAATCTAGTCTATGCTATGTACTAGCTACTTAAAGCAACAGAACAGCTTTATTAAAGTGCAGAAAAATACAGTAAAAGTCAACAAAATGTGGCAGCAAAATAATAAAATAGAGTTAGCAAAGTGCAAAGGAAACTCACAAGGTACTAATTTTTTTTTTCAGTTTTAGCAGTGAATGCTAAAATTTACAGTCATATTTAGATATGATACTGATACATGTAACTCCATATGAATTTTGCATTAGGAGTCATTTCTGGGCTCATTGTGGGTTCTGTGAAGTGCACTTTTGGCTAACAATAAAGACTGAAATAATACTAATTTCATAAACTTTACTGGTTTAGGAATGGGGTCCAGTCTTGTCATGGTATTAGAAACCCAAAAGACTAAGAGAAATTAAACCAAGCAAAATCATGTTTGTCATATACAGCAGAGCTGGATCCAGTACTAGGCAGCCAAGGCAGTTCCCTAGGGCCAACTATCTGGGAGGAGGCCTCCCACTGGCTAGGAGTTGGACCATTTACTAAGGGACTGTCACATTAACTTTTTTTAATTACAAAAAAATTACATTTTTTTAAGGCCACTATTCTTTAAGGACATCTTCTGTGTCTGGTCACACACACCTGTTGTGTCTGTGTGTGCATCGTCAGCACACAGACCTCCTGTTCCTCCTTTCTGTGTGTGCAGAATTTAAATACAAGAAGACCTGTTCCTATGCTGCTTCCACAAAATGTAGACACACTACTGGACAAATTGAGATTGGAATCTTCCATAGCACAGACAAGTGAAGTAGGGTGTGTGTGTGTGTGTGTGTGTGTGTGTGTGTGTGTGTGTGTGTGTGTGTGTGTGTGTGTGTGTGTGAAATGCCCCATTTAGGGACAGCAGGAGTTTATTTAATTTGTTCAGATGCAAACCTTGTACCTTAGTTACAGGTAACAAGAGCGTGAATCCTCTACCCCAATTACTAAGCTATTAAAAAAAATGAGTTTCAAGGAGTTGAGTGTCATGTGCATTTTCAAGGAACTGAGTGTCAGGTTTACAATGTGCAAATGTTTTTTTAGCAAATGGTATCACTATTGTGCCAAATAATTTCAAAACATTGTTAGTAGCACAACATGTGGTATATTTACTTTTGATACAGAAGGATGTGGGTTCTACTTCCACAGCATCTAGATGGATTGCTGATTTTGTGTTGTACTTTAAGGGGGTAGGGTGCTGCAGGCCCAAGAATGTCCTCCTTTGGATAAGATGCCTAATAACTGTGAACCTGTTGCCAGTTTGCCATCTATTCCCTATTGCAATATTACCAGCTTATCATTTTTTAATGTATTTTATGTATTTATTTATTTATTTGACATTTATTGACCGGGATAGTCCATATGGAACAAAGTCCTTTTTCAGTGGAGGCCCGGGCAGAAAAGCTCCAACAGTATCAATATACCTGAGAGATGCGTGTTACAATAAGTGTATAATACAATAAGAATAGCAATATATGAGACAGCAATAAAGAAAGGTAGACATATAAAATATAGTTAAGCACATAAGCGTATTGAAAGAACAGACACGTAGAAAAGTAGATAATGGGATGAAATATATTGATCGGTTACAAATGGTAGAAAACAGGAGGAGTAGATACTAGTAGCAGGTTAAGAGATAGTACAGTGGAAGTCAGGAACAGAGAGGAGAAGTAGAAGAGGAGAGTCAGGTGCTTAATAGGTAGAAGAAGCAGGTTCATTGGATAAAGAAAACAAAGAGTAAAAGAAGGTAATTAGTGTGGGGAAGGAAAGAGGAATAAATAAGAAGAGGAGAGATGGAGAAACAACTGGATTCAGGTGGGGTGGTTACAGTGACATGTCCAGGTGTGGTTTAGGTATTCTTTGAGCGATCTCTTTAATTTGTAGGCTTGAGGAGTGCTTCTCAGGGTCATGGGAAGCTTATTCCATTGAATGGCGGGTGAGTAGCTGTAGAGGTTCTGTCCTACATTTTTTTTGTAGATTTATGAATCTGTAACAAAAATTTATCAGAGCTCCTTAGTGGTCGGGGAGGGATATAAAGTGAGACTAGTGAGGAAATGCTAGGGCAGAAAGAGGGTTTATTGATGATGGAGTAGATGCTGAGTATTTGAGAAACTTTGAGTTGATTAGGAAACTCTAACCAACTGAGTGACCTGAGGGCATGACAGTGGTAAGATCTAGAAGGCAGATTAGCAGCAATTCTATCTACTTTATTATAGGTTGTTTCAAGTTTAGTGAGAAGAGAAGACTGAAGGTTTGTAAAGATTTGCGAGCTATAGAAAAGGTAGGGAAGAAGGTAGGCATTAGCTAGTGAGATTCTGGAGTCTGGGGTTATGAATCGTTTGTTTCTATATAGGAGGTCACAATTTTGGTGGGTCTTCTTAACACAGAGATGTATGTGAAGGTCAAATTTCAGTTGGTCATCTATGATTACTCCAAGGAGCTTAGTCTGGTTGTCAGGGGTAATGTTAGTGTTTGGGAGGAATAATAGAAGCTTTGTCTTTTTGGAGATGAGTAATAGTTGGTTATTAGTAAGCCAAGTTTCTGTATGTTTGAATGATGTTTGCGTGAGGGTGAGTAGTTCTGTTGGATTGTCAGCTATGGATATAATAGTAGTATCAGTAGCACACTCTATGAGGGAAGACTGGGGATAGGATCAGTGTAGTTCATTGGTAAAGATGTTAAAAAGGAGAGGTTCAAGAATAGAGCCTTTTAAGATGCCAGTTTTGATGGGGAGAAAAGGTGAAAGAGCAGAGAGCCATTTGACAGATTGCTGCCTATCAGAAAGGTAGCTGTTAAACCAGGATAAAGATGCTGAGAAAAGTTTGAGCTGGGATAATTTTGATAGGACAGGGTGGGAGAGAGTATCAAAGGCTTTTGACAGATCTAAGAAAAGACAGGACATAAGTTTATTATTATCTCTGGCAAGGGAAATGGTATTGGTGAAGAGAATCAGAGCAGTAGAGGTGCTATGGTGTTGGCGGAAGCCATGTTGAGTAGGGTTGATATGATTCCCTTGAGTGAGGTGGGCCATAAGTTGTTTGTGTATGCAGTGTTAGAGTATTTTTGAGAAGGGAGAAAGTATGGCAATAGGTCGAAAGTTAGAAAGTTCTGTGGAATTTCCACCTTTGTGGATGGGTATAGTAAAGAATGTTTTCCAAAGAGCAGGAACAGTTAATTCAGTGATAGAGGTTAATGAGAATGGAAACAGGGTATGCTACTGATGAGGTGCCAATTTTTAGGAAAAAAGATGGCAGATTGTCAGCTGATGGGGAACAAGTTTTATGTTTGAGGAGGAGTTTTTCTAATGTAGCTTGTAGGAACTGGCCTTAGTGAGAAAAGGGAAATTTGTTGTTGGATAGATGTAGATGGTGAGAGATTGGATAGGTTAGAAGTCTGCATAAGTTTGCTAACAGTATCAATGAAGTATGAATTGAAAATGTAACACAGGCAATTTATTCTGCAAGGGCAGCAGACAGTGAATTTGTAGATAGACCACTGAAATATAAAATTCTTTGCTAACAGCATCCTCTTCATTAGCTACTGATCTCTAATGTAGAATTATTCAGATGACTTACTTCTGCAAATATTGTGCATGTTGACTTATATTGGTGGATTGTAATGGCAGACGTTTGAGTAGACTTTTAAGACTGAAATTGGGCAGTTTTGTCATTATTGGTTTGTACTACTTGAAAAATGTTCAAAACTGCAAATTTATAACATTGTCTAACATGTGGGGCTGTATTATGCAAGGAATATAATTTAATACAATCAGGATAGTGAATCAGAGAACACAAGCATGTCTGCATTGTCTTAAAAATGTGTGCATGAGGCCTATCATTTGAAAACAGCCCAAATGTAAATTGTATCCTCTACTGGCCAGATGCATTTTGTTTGAAAGTGGGTTTCAATGCTATTTCATGAATGTGAGTTTCGAGTGCAGAGAAGTTTTAATGCTAAGTCTGTTTTCATTGTGAGGCTGTATTGCTTTGTTTAGCAAATATCTATCAGTGTTTGTGCTATAATATTTGAAATAAAAGTTTTAAAGTAAAGTCAAATAATCACTGTAGATATAAAGCAGAAAATAGTATGTATACCGAGATGTTTGAAAAGTTTTTATGGTAAATGGGGAAAAATAGCCATGTAATGGGACACTGGAATGGCTGTGGGGGGTGCTGATACATTACCCTGCCTAGGGCTCCATTTGACCATGATCCAGCTCTGATGTATGCTTTTTGTGGTCTATCCTGTCTTTAATGTACTCATCCCATATATTCAACAACTTTCAGTCATCAGTTTATAGTAAGTGTAGAGGATCAGTGGAGTAACAATGTTTGCTGCAGATCTTCCATTGCAAATCTGTCACTTTTCCTCTATCTATTAACTAAGATTGCTGGAAATTAATTAGCAAGTAAATGAGAATAAGCTGAATGTTTTGTAATCATTTCAAGTCAAACGGATCTTACTAAGAGGGCTTCCTCAGCTGCTGACACCCAGTACACAGCCTAAGTCCAGCATCTTCAAGAATAATATCCATTCAAAAATCGAAAGAGCACTTTGGAGATGTATGTCAAGCTGTCTCTTTTGACAAACCATGGGACAATCCCCAATTTTATCCTTAAAGAGTTCCCTATCATATAAGTTATAACAAAAAAAATAAAAAAAAGAGGTGAAATTTGTCTTTACCAAGCAATGGTCCATCAAATGTGGAGTTATTTGAGTAATGAATATCGATGAACTGTTTACAGAATCAGTTTTGAATTTTGTTCCATTAATCTTCTTGGCTGTTTGCAGAAAACAGTTTAAAGAGTTATTCTTTGTGAGTTTATTTTTCGTGTTCACTAACAGCAATGGGACTCTTTTGCATTTGAGCCTTCATAGTCATTGCTTACTTTTATGGAGGTCTTATATATTAGTTCATATCATAACGCTCTGTTATCTACCTAAGGTTTATTAGTACTATTTTATTTGCTATTTTTTTCAAAGATTATCTGGAATAGATTTTTTTCCTCACTGTCTTTTCATATATATTAGTATAAAAACAATATTGGTGCTTTTCTCTCTGTAACTCCATTTTAAATTGACTATTCTCAGCTGAACATCCCTGGAGAGCAAACATAAATGAATAAATCAATAATCTGTATAATTAATTAAATAAAGCATTGGAACAGATTCCAAAACAAATGTCCAGACAGTGCAGTATGCTGAAGGAAGGTGGATGTGATTCAATAAAGTACACTTAAGCAAGCCTTAGGAATTATTTATTTAGTGTAGGATAATTACAGAATCCACTCATGCCCACCAGATTCCAGAATGCAGCAAGTGCACCCTATGCAACTTAAAGGAAACAAAGTACTTCACCAACAACTTTATAAATTAAGTGGAAGTTCCATTTATTACTTGAGAGAAAGCTCTTTCTTTTAGAACACTGAGGAATCTGCATCATCAAAAAAAAAAAATAAATAAAAAACAGAAAACACATTCATATATGCAACCAATATGTAATGTATTATAGCAGGCTGGAGTACTGATATCCATTGAAGAAGATCTGGCAATGCATCCTAGAAGGCAGCCAGTATCAAAGCCAGCTCTCTGATCAAGGAATAATCAACTGGTACCAATTAGAAAGAGAGCAGGTTCAGACTGTGTGTAACATGTGCCACACACATATATGCATGTATCTTGTGAAGTAACTCCATATCTGTCAAAACCAAAGTATGCCTGAGCCTAGTTATACTACCATCAAGGATATTTCAATGGCATGTAGGAGATACAGTAGGAGTATCATTGACAGCTGCCAGTTGCATCCTCTCCCACTTCCTGGCAGCAATGTGCATCAATGTAGAGGAGTACATCCACTTTCCCACCATTGTCATAGAGCACAGGAATGTTAGGCACCATTTCTATGCCATTGTCAACTTCCCCATGTTTTCAGTGCAATAGATTGCATCCATGTTGATATCAGAGCCCCTGTCATACCTGAAGCACAAATTAACACACATAGGAAAGGGTAGCCATCACTTAATAGCCAGGTGGTGTGCACAGCCTTCCTTTCATGCAACTATTCTCAGTTGCCTCTTCAAATGTTTTCATATCTCTCTATATAAAGATGCTGCTATAAGACATCTCAGTCATTATAGCTATATCTTATCCAGAAAGTTCTGCTAAACATAATTCCATTTTTCTATCCAAGCTTTGACATTGTTAACTGCTTCTTGAACTAAATGTTGTAGCATATTCTTGCATCTGTAAATATACATATATATGGATAGAGAGATAGATATATAGATAGATAGATAGACAGATAGATAGATATAGCTATAGATACTTATTTGTTTTTTAGCATATCCTTGTATCTGTAAATATGTTTTGTCCATTTCGTATGTGATCCTATTCACCCGAGCTGTGCCTGTAAATGATCCATTGAGATCAGTGCACTACCCTAGTAAACAAATATAAATAAATAAACAGCAGATGGCATCAAAGCAAACATAATGGCATCACACTCAGGGAGTGTACATGATGCTGCAATATGATGCGAGAGTGGTCTGAGGGCTTCCTTCCAAAATGGTGAAATACCGGAGGGGACTACTACTGGGTAGGTATAGTAACAAAATCCAAGCCTGTCAACAGCATGCATGATGACACATATATGTCATCTCCTTCCCACAAACAGGTGAAAGTGATTATCTACTAGAGCCATGGTTAATGACACCATATAAAGCCCCATTAAACCCTGTAGAGGATGCATAAAATAAATCACACACTGCAACAAGAAACATCATTGAGTGTGTGTTTGGCATCCTGAAATTCATATTCCTTTATCAGGACATATCCAAGATCCAGGGGTGCACTGCAATACACACCTGAAAAGGTTACACAGATGATTACTGTATGTGTCATGCTACACAACATATTAATAGAAAAACGCAGTGGCTTGCCAATGCAGGTGTAGTGATCAACTCCAAGAACCCCAGATGTCTGAAGATGACATTTCGCAGTTGTCAGAGGAGAATCTGGAAGACACGGGGGGTGGTTAGAGGAAATCAGCATGGCCAATGTGAGATGAGGACAGAAGCAACATGGCAGCATCTGACACATTCCTTTGAGACTTTAAGGAAAACAGTAATCATATCTATTCACTTACAGAGATGCAAAAATTAAAGCATGGCATTACATATTGCATTATTGTTGTTAATTCAATCACTAACAGATGTCAATGTCAGTCATGTAATACATATCCACAAATTGCTATATTTACATATGCCATAAAAAATTATAAGAATTTCCCAAGGCATCAGACATGTTAAAAACCACAGACACATTACAGTGTCAGTGGTCAGCACAGTGTTCATCATTGCCACAGGATAAGAAAGACACAACAGGACAGACATTAAATCAACTGTCAGAGTTACATTAATGCAGTCTAGGGCATGCATTACGACAGCTGACACCACTTAACTTGCTGCCCCTGCCACGTCTAGAAACACTCAGCCCATGTTGCTTAATAGAGGAGCTGGATGTGGTGACATTTGCTTGTTTAGTGTGAGAAGTAACAGGACTACAATGTTATAATCTGGGCATACCTGCTGGGCTGAAAGTGGAGTGGCTATCGGCAGATGTGCATGCATGCTGCAGTAGAGACATCGATGTCTGATGGTCAAGTGTGGGACTAATGAGGGAGGGTCAGCATCTTTCCACAGGAGGTACTCTGCTTAGTACAGATAGAGCACATAATACATTGTTAATACTATGGCACTGTTCTAACACTGCCGTAGCAAGACTTTCAATGGAACATGCAACAGACTACACACTGTCATGCTGTGCAGCCAGTGCAGCCATGATTTCATGTCTGTGCTCCTGAACTTTGCATAACAGAAGAAGCTGGTGTGTTACATGATCTTGCACTGGCAAGAGAATGAAGGTCAGCTCCATGATGTCAATGGCAATGTTCATTCACCTGTAATAGTAGGTGACAACCTCTGACACACATGCATTCACAGCAGCAAAAGTTGCATGTGTTCTGCAACTGGTAGTATCTCTTGGTTTTGGGGAGCAGTCACCCTCATCACCTGACACTGCATGGGGCAATGTTTCATGGACATCATCATGTCCAGCAGCTGCTGTCACCATGTCATCAAATTGCCTGGTTACAACATCCTCAGTGTGAGGCTACAGTATGAACCACATGGCTGTCCCCTTCTGGGGTGGACAAAAAACTCAAATCTATGGCTTGCGAGACATGGGCTGTGCTATCACAGTTACCAATATCACATCCCAACTTGGGATCAGTGGACAGACTACTGGATGAGGGAAGCGGTGGATGTGCTGCAAAAAGAGACAGATGACACAGGTTAATTACATGCACAATCAATACATGTTGCAGCTTAGTAATGATATGTGGTCCACCTATATGACTACAATGTTAATTGGCATATGGACTTACCAGGATCACGTGCTAGATGAGGTTCTTGGACCCTATATTACAGAGAGATTTCATGTATGTGACATATTGCACAGCTGAAAATTGGGAATAAATAAAATAGTATAACATACCTGACATATCTACTACCAAGGTATATGCAGTCAAGATAATTTTCCCTGTTGCTCTTGTGTTTTGAGTACTAAACAGGACTTTTTTTTGCTTCATTCCTAGGCACAAGTTGGCATTCATTACTTAGCATTATCTATAACATCATTGATGCTTATTATTCCATGTCATTATTGTGTGTATGTGTAATGACTTTGTTTTCCAATTGGATTCTGTTCATCAAGTGCAGGTCAGGCATATACAACAACACATCTGTATTGAATCTGACATGGCACATATCTTTCACATCTATAGTGCAGATCACATTTATTTAGGCTGTGTACACATAGTTGTGTAATACACAATCACATACTCGGTTTGCTACAGGTTCTAGTCTATACTCCATTTGTCCTCTCCTGCATCATCCATGGTGTAGCTTGGCTTACACTTGCACTGCTGACAGACTTGATTGAATTCACTATCCACTGTATAATGCAATCAATATTTATTTCACTACTACCAACAGTAATACAGCTTCAAGTATGACTGTCACATAGTTTGCAACATCTTAGCACTACATAATGCATATGTGCATCTGTATTTCTGCATTGCACCATGGCTGATATATACCTGCTCTGTTTGTCAGTTTTCTTTTACTAATCTTATACAGCATGCTGTCTGTATTTTAACTCACCTTAATGTTTTTTCCAACCTTTGTCTGTCATGCATTGTGATATTTGCTGTATGTTTATCCCTGCTGTTTTCCCTTCTCATTCTCCACTTTGTCTCTCTTTTGCATTCCTTCTATTCTCCAAAAAACCCAAAAAGGGGCCTATTCCCACCAAAAAAAAAAAATGCACACATTCCTCTGGCTATCCCTCAGATTTTTCTATTTCAGCACACTTCTTGTGTATCCTTCTTTTTCACCCTTATCCCACATCTGCCTTTCTATTTTCCTATTTCCCTTAGTGTGTGTTACCTATGTTCCCCACACAGTCCGCACTCATTGTTCAGATTCTGTCATATTCTAATGAGTGTGTGTGTGTGTGTGTGTGTGTGTGTGTGTGTGTGTGTGTGTGTGTGTGTGTGTGTGTGTGTGTGTGTGTGTGGATCTAGGACATTTCACCGAAAGGACATTTCACAGAAACTCAAATTAGTGTGCACTTTTCAATGAAAGCTCAATTCACTGAAAACACAATTCACCGAAAGTTGTATATGGCCTTGTCCCCACTGTAGTGCAACCCTACAGTTAGTATATATAGTAGGGGGAGTGTGGGGGGTGTAGCCCCCCACATATTTTAAATGTCTTGAACTATATACATGCATAATTGCAATTGCAATATATTACTCTTATCCAGACATGATATATACTTAAAATATGGGGTCTATATTAGAATACCAAACTTTCAAAATTTCGAGTGCTCTAATATCGACCCATTTTCAGCGAACACTGAAAATATCAAAGAAACAGAAAACCAAATTTTTTCCTAGGGAAAGAATTTTGTTGTCCATTTCGGTTGCTTCGGTATTTTCAGTGCTGTTATGGAAAGTTATGGGTCAGATTCAGGTAAGTGTGCGATTGTGTGGAAGTGAGGGTTAGGGCAGGTTAGGTGAGTTAGGGTTAGGGCACAGGTCAGGTAAGTGTGCGATTGTGTGGACATGAGGGTTAGGGTGGGGTAGGTGAGTTAGGGTTAGAGCGCGGGTGAGGTGACTGTGCAATAGTGATGGACCTTAGGGTTAGGGTTTGGGTTAAGGTAAGTGGATAGTTAGTGGTGTATGTATAGTTTAGTGTAGGGTTAGGTGTAAGAGTTTAGGTGTATGTGTGTGGATTGCTGTTTGTTTGGTGTGCTTGTGTTGTGTGCATGTATTTTGGAACAGCAAATTTCTCCCTAGGAAAAAAATCTGCTGTTCTGTATGTTCAATGTTTTAAATTTTCGTTTAATAGGGTTCGATATTAGAACACTCGAAATTTTGAAAGTTCGGTGTTCTAATATAGTCTTAAAATATGTGGTGGGCTACACCCCACACACCCTCCAATGTGGGGGGTTGTGCCCCTCACACACACCCTACTATATATACTAACTCTGGGGTTGCACTACAGTGGGGACAAGGCCATATACAACTTTCGGTGAAATGTGTTTCGGTGAATTGTGTTTTCGGTGAATTGTACTTTCGGTGATTTGGGTTCGGTCATTTGAGTTTCGGTGAAATGTGCTTTCGGTGAAATGTCCAAGATACACACACACACACACACACACACACACACACATATATATATATATATATATATATATATATATATATATATATATGCAGTGGTTGTGTTGTTGCCTTACAGCAAGAGGTTCTCTGGTTCAATTCTCAGCTGGGGGTGCCTTCTGTGCAAAGTCTGCATGTCCTCCCTGTTTTCATGTGGGTTTGCTCCAGTTTTCTCCCATGTTACAAATACATGCATCTAGAATGTTTCTTCCCAGGCCTCCCCTGAAAATTGGCTTTGTTCCAAGTTGGACTGTCCCTGTAAACAAATGTTAAATAAATACATTTATCTGTATTATTATTACAATTAAATCTGTAATTTGTTCGTGAATATTATTTACTTGAATGTTGTTGCATGGCATTTATAGATGTTTGTAAATATTTTTCATCTGGTGGATGAATTGCTGCAGATTTGTCATCCTTTATAGATTTCATGTTATTTACATTGAGGCTGTATTATTTCATGGACATTAATAATGCACCACCTGGATTATGAAGGACTTGTCTGGATATATACAGATTTGCTATGCATGCTTCTGAGTGCAATGACCTTGTTGGATATATCTGTTTTGCACCAGCTATGTGATAAATAGTTGATAGTGGACCTCATATGCAAAATTTCTAACAATGGACATACAGGTGCTATTTTAATACTTTTCTTCCCAAACTCTTGACCACATTCAAACTGCTACTAGCAACTAAGTGTTAATAAAAATACAACATGCTTTCATCCAAAAGGTAAATCAAGCCAGACAGTGGAAAATGAACAATGCTGACCTCATAATTATGATCTACTTCAAATATAAAATTTTCTGATGAGATTATCATGGATTTGGCAAACTTGTTGCAACATTGACACAGGTTATTGATTCAGAACTCACAGGAATAAATACATCTGTGTCCAGTGAGCCTTGTGGTACATAGCATCATGTGCTAAAAATATCACACATACGTCTTTGAGAACTATTATGATCTTTGTTTCAGCAAGTGCTATCATGAAAAGGAATGTTCCAATCTGGCAGCACTACACAGAGTTAAAGCTGTGAAACATTAACAAGGATCTCCTTGTTCAAAATGTGTTACTATGATTAGAACACTTGGCCACACTGTGATTTCTAGAAGCCAGGTATAGAAGCACTGGTGCCTAACAGGATTGCATAGGTAAAATGATGCACAGTAAAAGACAGATCTTTAAAATATTTAGAACACGTATTATTAGCCTTTTGTCTCTTTTGTAAAATTATTCTCAAGGGACTATCTGTACAAGTCAAAATACAAACAATGACATACAAATTACAATAATGCTACTAAGGCATGATAAACAAGTATGGAATGTAACTGTCTAACATGACAGGGCAGGTAATGACTCTGATTATTGTTTCAGTGCACATTCTGGTATTAACTTTCCAACGACTCTGTAACTTCCATACTTTTTTCCTTTCTTCCTTGACAGTTACTTCATCTGCCAACAAGTTTTAGTTGTAAAGTGTTTTGCTAGACGATCCTAGAAGAACATAGCTTATGTTTGCACACTACAGTATTTTGGGGGGTTGGAGGGAAGGGTCAGCTATGACATGAAACATAGATGCATGACATGCTTTGCAAAACATTCACTTATAAGATATCAGTCACTGGGCATTTAATACTTTGAAAATCATAATGGTTCTGGTGTTTACCACATATTTCATGGTATTTGATTGGTCTGTACCTGGTATTATAACGATTAGCCATTGCCTTTCACTTTTTGCTAACTTTTGCAGCTTTCTAGGTTTTTCTTATTTCATAGCTATTGCCAATAATTCTTCATGCTATTAACTTCATGTATTGTGGTACAGTGAAGTACTTTGCCTTTACATACTCTGATATGGCCCATGGCCATAAACAACTAGGTGCATTTTGTACTTAATTGTGTATCTTCACTATTCTATTTATCTGCTGTTGTCATTCATTTTTGTCAAGCAGATATACTGTAAATTTCATCTCATAGGTATTGCTGTCCAAATGTATGGAAAATACCATGCAAGACCATCCCTGGGATTCAATAACTTCTGTGTAGGCTTAGTATGAAGCCTACAGGGAGTTTACATTTTTTGTGTGAAGAGCAGCAGTGCTAATTGCATATGCATGCCACATATCTTGCTTACATGGATACAAGCAAGGTTTCATGGCCAGCAACAGTGTTGCTGGCCAGAAAACCATGTGAAGCACCACAAACACATTCAGGCATGCAGATTGCTCAGACAGCCACAATGGCTACCAAGGCTACAATTAAGGCAATATAACTGCAGTACTACCACATTATAGAAAAATGTTGTAAGTGCAAAGTACATTACAAACATGTGTCTTGCATATAGAAATAAAGGTTTGGTGGTGATCATCAATAATACATAGACTGCATTATAAATACACTAGTCTGGGGAAGTGTGTGTATTAAAAAGGGCCACAGACATGAAAGGTAGGACTGAAGAAAGGGAAAGAGAACAAGTGAAATATGGTAATCTACACCAGATAAAGGCTTTTCAGTGTATGTACACTCCAAAGACAAGACAGCTATTGTATGAACAGTAATCACATATGTACATAATACAGTGCGTAATAATGTTTGCATGTCCTGTGTGGGTATATTCATATCAACACACATGTGACTGTCAACCAAGGTCACAGATCAATAGAAATGATTGGTTGTGATATAAGCACCCTGACATAATCACTGGAGAGAGCATTTATCAAGGATAACATATACAATAGAGGGTATGTGCATATTGTACAATTGTGGAAAATCAGTCACTTGAATATGAATACAACATCAGCACAGGTCTCAACCAATCAGGACACATTGCACAGGTTCATGGACAGCAGTAGACAGAACCATGCACAATCATAGACAATCTTAGAATAATACCACCGTCTGTTTGTGTCACTGACATAAAATATGTGCCTGTGAGTTATTATACATGTTCTGCGTGGGGACACTTGTACAACTGCAATGATTTGTCAGTAATCTATAAGGGGAATCAAGCACACCTTCCTCAAAAATGGCCACTTTATTGAGATGTTAGGAGCGACACTGTTACATCTGTAGTTTAAATTACGAGCAATCCTTGCTAGTTGAGAGATTTACATGACATATATATGACACACTTGCAATAATGCAACCCATGTCATTAATGTTGTCAATGAGCTGTGTATTTACTGGGTGGACCACAAGAAGATGTATCACAAATGCATCTTGTATAACACTTTAAAGGGAAGTCTGCACTGTTTGCCCCTAATGTTTATGCATCACAAAATACTTATGTATGGACAAAAAGATGTGTGGAAGCTCACTGTGGTAAAAATGATACACTTGAGGAAATCATCCCCGAAAAATGTGTGGTGAGCCACATGTAAAAAGGTGCATTGTACTCAACTATTGATGCAATGAAGGCTGACAACAATGGGAATATAATGTCCTTTGATGCGGATGCCCTGCCCATACTCAGGAGTTATGCTACATACAATGAGTTTATCACCTCTGTGGTCACATGCTGGTCAAAGTTCCACTTACTATCTACCTGAGAATCCAGGTGATGTACCACTCAGTCTTCTCATAGGGGTGTGCTATCTATGCTGTAATTAGCTTGTGTATTTGCTTTCAAAAAGGAATTAATTATGATTTTGTACATCTAGTGTTCTGGCAGCAATCATTTGTGTATGTTAATACTTTATGCAGTATATTAATAGCGTTCTTGGATTCAATGATTGTCCACAATTTGCAGTTGTTCACAAAGCTGGATAGACAAGGGATGTGTAAGTTTGTCTTGACTTATGAGACTTAAATACTGAACAGGAAATGGTCTAGTACACTACCCTGAGATATGAACCTAGTCACTGGACTCTAGCTAGAGGTGACTTTACACACTTCGACATTATGTGCCTTGTCTGTGATCCACTTGTCTACCCACTTGGTGACGTAGGTGTTTATGCCCACTTGAGACAATATGTCTGTAATACCTGAGTATGATTTATGTCAAATGCCTTGGCCAGGTCTAGTTATGCAGGATGACAAACTTTTCCTCCTGCATGCCATTGATGACCTTTTTGAAGGGTCTATATTAAATCAGTGAACCCTTGAAAAAGTGAACGCTGATTTATCAACCCCATGTAAGTGAAAGCTTACATTCCTGAACACTCGGAACAGCGACTTTTTTCCCAGTGGAAAAAAAATCACTATTCCACAAAAAAAGTAAAAAATAAAAACTTCAAAACATTACATAAAGTGGGGGGCTTTGCCCCCCACACCCCCCTAATTAAATATACCAACTCCGAGATTGCACTACAGTGAGGAAAATGGCAAAGTAATGGAGGAGGCCAAGCAATTTCTTTCCCAAGGAAAGAAATTGCTTATATGCCGTTTCACTATTTTGCTCTTCTGTGCTTTCAAGTTCGATCAAGACGTATTTGAAGGATTGCATCTTCGATTATATAATAGGAACCCTTCTTGAAGATGTTAAACAGATTTAACAGACATAATGAAGCCATAGCAAATCAAAAATGGATTGGTACACAGTCAGGAGATTAACTTTGCCCTTTTTTGATAAATTCCATGATTATTCATGATAAGTTCCATGTTGAGACATTGGCCTGCTTCACAAATGAGAAGAGTCAGGATTATGAGTCTATAAGTCCCTGCATCAGGTGATGGTCCCCCCTTGTTCAGATGGGCAACTGCTGTTATATACCCTTATGCAAGAACATTGTCTGTCTGGAGGCTGAGTTTAAGTAGGGATTCAACTCTGTTTGCTAGATCAGATTTTAAGTCATAGTACAGGCAACCTGGGATGTTGTCAGGGCCCATTTATTCTGTGTTTTTAGTCTTAGGGTGCACACAGATTAGCTACTCTCCTTAGAAAATAAACTGAGCAATGTTTGCATGTAAACTTTGCCTAATAGCTGGTGGGGGACAGGGGGGTAAACTGTGAGACAAACTGTCAACTAACAGATTGTCTATTTTCACAAAGAGTTTGGTTGCCGGCATCCTAAAACAGCTCTGCTCTTAGTTGTGAATTCCCCTTAACATTTCACACTGATTTAAATAAATGATCTGTGACAGTACTTCAAAATATAACCTTGGTTATGCATGACATGCCACACAGTGGTACTGTTCACACAGTCAAACAACTCTACCACTGTCACATAATTACATTAATTGCACAACATATGCCTTTATGTTTTTCACTGAAAAGCTATGTTTGAATGGTTGACACCATATGAGGACACATTACAAATTAGTTGGTTTTGGCTCATGCAGAACAGTTACTGACACAAATGCTTATAGTCACACAATGGTGGTGGTGACCACCTCAATAATCCTTGGGAACATCAACACAACTGTGCATACAATGAATTCCACAAGGCAGCAAATGAATTAAAATGTGATATTTTTGTGTATATCACATCATTACAACATGTGGATGAAGCAAAACTTTTGTGCCCATGTAATCCATATGAATTCATATTGATGTATGTTGCAGAGCATTTAATGATAGTAGGTATACACATGCACACATGTGCCATACTCCAAGTGTCACTTTGAAGGTTGAATGAGAACTGCAAAGAATGCTGTTCTGCTACACTAAAAAAGCACATGCTATACTAAGCCAATGGTATACCTAGTATCATACTATGGCAACTGTCCTCATAAGGCATATTAAAACAGCTGTAATGGAAAGAACATGTAATCAAATGCCAGCAGTGGCCATCAGTGCATTACCTCACATTACAGATTATAATACCCTCTTGTAGACCCACTGTACATCCACACATCAACACTGATGTGAAATGTTCATAGGGTCATAAGACATTAGTAAGCTAATGACCAATATCACATAAAATCCTAGCCATTATTATACTATTTAAATCCAGCTCCCTATATCTATATGATGGAAGATATTAAGACTATGTGCATAGGTGAGTATCTTAATGATTGCATTACATTCTCCCTTTGTCCATATGTAACATACGCATCACACTATGACAGACTTAGCAATCACACATCCAGTAGTCTGGAGATGGCTTGCAGAGGCTCATGGAAGGACTCTGCTTCATGCTGTGTGAATGCATCTTTGACTTGAGGACATCTTCCACTCCTCTGCAGGTAGGATGTTATGTGGTCAGAGGGAAAAAAGGGATGTTGGATACCTGGGGCTATGTCAAAGGTTCTCCTAAGTGGTAGTGAAATGAAAAATGATTCAAAGGCTCATGCAATGACTTTAATGAGCCACCAACTACACCCAGAGCTTAACACTTGGCCAGATTTGAACATTACACTTGTGTAGGTATAGAAGCTGAATTCCATACAATGTAACATTAATACCACTGCATATGTCTGACTTTAAGACTGTCAGTTTGCATTTTATAGATTATTATAGCTGTGAAGATATTATATATTGTTATGTGTGCTAACATGACTGGCTGACGTTTTGTAAATAATTGTAAATTACCTTTTGTTACAGATGCCAACTAGCTATAATTTTATAAATAAGTATCAGCAGTGTATGTTTGTGGGAAGATGTGAGGCCAGTATGATAGGGCTATGTAGGCTTGTATGGCTGTCAAGAAATTAGTTTGCCATGTAACTGGATTGCTGACAGTAGGATACAGACTCATGCTGTTCTGACTACACACATGCAAACACATGCAGCAGTGAGATTATAACCCCTACTTAACTAGGTACACCAGCTAGGCAACTCAGTTCTTAACACAAGAGCAGCAACACATGTCTGACTTTTACAGTGCTGCAGGATAATTTATAGTGGCTGATATCCTCATTGGATGTCTGTGAAAAGATGTCAGGAGGTCTATATAATATTGCTGGGTAGCCATGTATGACTGTCAAATTTATTGGATGTCTTTTGCTGACAGTAGGATACAGACTTATGCTCTCCTGACTGCACACACATAAACTGACTGCAAAGCAATTAGAACCCCTAACTAATTAGGTACACCAGATAAAGAATTCAGTATTTAATGCAAGCACCATAAAACAAGTCTGAATTTTACACTGTTGCTCGATAAGTTCTAGTGGATGACATCATCATTGTATATTTCTGAGAATATATTGGAAGGCCTGTGTAGACATGTACAACTGATAAAATATTTGTTCTTCATGGGACTTGATTAATGACAGCAAAAAACATACTCATACTCTTCTGACTATGCACACACACACACACACACACACACACACACACACACACACACACACACACACACACACACACACACACACACACACACACACACACACACACACACACACACACACACACACACACACACACACACACACACACATAAATTGACTGTGGTGAGATTAGTACCCTTACTTAACTAAGTACAAAGATAAAGAACTCAATACTTAATGCAAATGCCATGGCACACATCTGACTTTTACACCGCTGCTGGACAATTTCTAGTGGATAACATCATTATTATATGTTTGTGAGAATATTTTGGAAGGTCCGTATGAAATGGCTGTGTCAGCATGTACAATTGTCAAAATATGTGTGCTTCATGGGACTAGATTGATGGCAGTAAGATACAGACTCATACTCTTGTGACTATGTGCACGTGCACACACACACACACACACACACACACACACACACACACACACACACACACACACACACACACACACACACACACACACACACACACACACACACATGCACACACCGGTTGACTGAGGTGAGATTAGAACCCCTATCTAACTAGTTAAACAAGATAGAGAACTCAGTACTTAATGCAAGTGCCATGACACAAGTCTGACTTTTATACTGCTACTGGAAAATTTATAGTGGATGACAGCATCATTGTACGTTTGGGTGATGACATTGATAGACCCATATGAAATGGCTGTGTAGGCATGTACAACTGTCAAAATGGGTCTGTTTTATAACTTCGACCATTCAGAATGTCGACAATATCTTTATTGACACATATGTGTCAAACGGACTCTTCAACTAATGGCCACATCATAGATTTCTTTCCAAGGGAAAGAAATTGGTTGTCTGTTGTTTTATATCTGCCCTTTTCCTCACTGTAGTGTGATCCCAGAGTTAGTATATTTAGTTGGGGGTGGGGGGCAGAGCACCCCACATTGGGGTGGGGGGTGAAGGCCCTCACTTTATAGTGTTTGTTGTTTTGTGTCGTGTGTTTGGCCTACAGATTTTTTTCCCTTGGAAAGAAATTGATGATGTGGTTGTTCTGTGAAGTGGTTGTTTGACACATATGTGTTTGATGAAGACCTTGTCAACATTCTGAACGGTCGAGGTTATAATATAGACCTGTCAAAACATTTGCTTTCCATGGGACTGGATTGATGGCAGTAGAACACAGACTCATACTCCGCCTATGCACACACACAGACCCACACCAGTTATCTGTAGTGAGATTAGAACCCCTACCTAACTAGTTACATAAGCTAGAGAACTCACTACTAAATGCAAGCACCACAGTACAAGTCTGACTATGCACACACACACTTGCACATACATACATACATACAGCTACACACATAATGTGTCTGCTGTGGTAAGTTAACCCACATCTGACTATTTTCTTCCTATCTGCATATCACAGTAGTTAATAATTACACCAAAGTATGATTTTACCTTGTCATACTGATGTTTATAGATGATGGTATCATCATCATATGATGTGGGTAAATGTATGCTATTATAAGAGTCATGTGCAAAATATGGAATTTGGATTTTCTGTTGTGATTCCAATGTGCAGATATACTTCAAATGAGAGCTTCTCAAACTGGATGCAATAAGCTGTCAGGAATGCATGTTGCAGAATTGAGACATATGCACCTGTTTCTCAATATGTTGTGTACACTACACACTTACAGTCACTCTCACTCACACACACACACACACACACACACACACACACACACACACACACACACACACATGTTTTTTGATCTGCATGGAAGCAACTGTGTATGTACATGTATTCATAATTGTCGTGAATTGATGTCCACATTAAGACACATATAATAAACAATCTCAATGTCTATTGTCAGTATAAATCTTTAGATGATATAGAAATGCAGCTGTGTTATTTATTTTTGCAGTGCAGTTGACATTTGGGAACTACTATTGACACATCCATTTTCAAGTGCATGGCTGCAAGGCAATCATGAGTCTGAGAAAATACATGTGCAGTGACTAACAAGTGCCTTTCCTTTGGTTGTATTATTACCTGGATTATAATAGGATGAAGACTAAATGGGCAGTAAACATAGTAATACATGCCAATCAGATATTTTCATAGTGCATCACCAAGCAGCTGCTTTGCACAGTCAATGGCAAAGTGCACATGTGGAATTCACATTTAATGAATACAACTTGAACTTCCAAGTACATATGCTTGTAGTCTATAATAGCGGACAGATAATGATGTTTAAACTGTAGTTTAAATTGAAATGTGCCATAAATTTTTATGACATTAAGTACTATTGCTATTGCCTTCTCTATTTGTAAGGAGTTAAGCAACAGGCAAATGCAGGTCTCTTCTTAACTGGGAAACAAATGATTTTACTATTGATTCACCTTCCTCAGTGCAAACATGTTAAATAGCAAGGCATGGCAGTCAGCACTTTGGACAATACTGGGTGTAAAGAAAAACACCTGCTGTCTAGCTTTCCCTTTGGCAGCAGGTGTAAGAGTAGGGAGCTCATATTTTGAGGACAAATGACACAGGGTTTGAATCCAGATCAATCTAATTTTTTATGTGTTGTCAGGATGGCATTACATAATTAAATGTTATCATTTTTGCAGATCTGATTGGCAATGAGGACAGTAAAGCACTGTACAAAAATTAACATTATTCAATTGATTTATGTGAGTAGTACTCGTATGGATTTGTATTTTTATACATTCAGCAGTCCAAATAAATATTAAAGTAAATGTGTAATAGTAGTGCCTTTACTCTCCTGTATCTATGTGGTCCATTAATGCTGTGAGTTTAAGCAGTATTGCATGGAGGTAACCATACCATGCCATAGGACATGTAGAGCAATTCATCATCTCTCGGCATTGGTGAGCGATGCCAAACTCCACACAAATGCAGAGTACAAAAAGTAAAGGGCCTTTATTATGGATTTATTATTTATGTATATTGTGTATGATTTTCTTTTTTGAACAGATTAATAGTGTGAAAATAGGGTAGATAAGAAAGTGGTGAAATGAGGGGGAAGAACAAATTGGAAGCAATATAGGAATTTGCTGGAGGGAATTAGGAAAGAACCATAACTATCCACTTCTTCAAAAGTGTAATATGAACATGTATAAAAAACTGGATGAATGTGGATGGCCACCACAACACAGATGGGTGACAACATAATAATGCTGTATATTCAAGTGGACTGAATCAAATATTCCTATGTACCCTATTTAAGTGCATCTCGGCAACTGCATGGGAAACCGGAAATTCATCCCTGGTTTGACACCTATGTCTCTAATGCAAAAAGGTAACCTGTAAATGGTTTATCTCCCAGGCCCATGCTTACACTTGTCAAGAGTATCATAACTTATCAGAGATTTGGGATGCATGGCTAGGCTTAAAAAGGCCCCTGTGGTCATTAGCCTAGTAAACACCTCTGAACCTATGAACATATAAGACACACGTGTGAAGTGAAGAGGTTTGTATGGGCTGAATTATTTGTGTGGGACAGGTGCACAGTTTTTTTTTTATTTTATTTCAGTAAGAGATGAAAGCTGTGTACAGGGCACAAGTATGGTAGGTGAAGAAGCAGGTGTAGACAAACAGGACAAACAAGACAGAGACAGGGATGGTGAGGGACACAAAAGGTTGAGGGACATCATAATTGGGAACAGGGAGGAGACATTGGAGGCACATGCCCATCAAGCATGGGAACAGTGAGAATCTAGTCCTAACTCTCCAAGTTGTCATCACTGTCCCCTTCCTCAGATTCCTGTTGGAGTGCTTGATGTTTTTGTTTTCTCAGCATTCCAAGGAGCATCTTCTCCTTATGACTGAGGTGTGTACCAATGTACCTTTTATGACCTGACATGCCTATTTCTATGTCTGGCAGCTAATGGCAGGTGACAAAATCCTCTCCTCCACAAATAACCCTGGAGAGTACCACTGTATAAGCTGCCAGGGTAATGCTACCTGATGTTGAGGGCCAAGATAGTGCAGGGATTACAGAGGCAGTACTGCCACATTGCGTTCCAGATGTGCTGCTGGGCATCTGTGCAGCAGCTGTTGGAGGGATGGCAGGCTGAGCCACACTGGTTAACCTACATCCCTCTGCTGAAAATCATTTTGTCAGTTGTCAGCAAATTATGACATCAGAGCATTGTGATCACATATATATATAAATAAAAAAGAGAGAGAAGGGATGGGGTAAGAGGAATAAAAAAGAAAAAGATAGATACAGCCATCATATGTCACATACAATAAATTACTACAATAGAAATATATTTTACTTTTACATTACCAATACTTTTTGAAAACTATAAAATAGGACTGAGAATTATTCAGAGTAATCCTTGCACTATGCATATGTTGCACATATTCTGTAACAAATAATACAGATTACGTTAACATGACATTTATGCCAAGTTTGTTGAAATTAATATTTAACATTTTTTAATTATTTTACTATGTATTTGTTACCTGTGGGATTCGAACCCATAACATCTGAATACATGATTACAATTGACTTCTTCAATTACTTTGAGATAGAGAATGAAGAATGCTTGCTTGATTTTACAGTGAAGATATGCATGCTTAATTTGATACTAACATATAGAAGAGCAATATTTTCAATAAAATAATAATTAATTTGTACTGCATGCATAACCCTTGCTACTCTCAGTCTTTCTAAACATTCAGCACTGGCTTCCCTGTTCACTGAAATCACCTGGAAAGCTGTAAAATAAAGAGGAGAGAAAAAAAGAAGAGAATTATGCATGCCAGTGTTGCCTGTCTCCAGCCTTGAATATAGTTTAAAGTATCTTTATCTATATACTGATACAACTGTGGGATATCAGCAGTCCTAAACTCATTCAGCCACTGATTGAGTTGTGCCTGCTTGCACCTTTACAAGTTATTGTAGTGGTACCTGGATTGCTGTCCTGCATGTGGAATGCCTGCCGCAGTGGAGACAGCATTGGTAAGACTGTTCTAAGCCTCTGATTTATATTGAGACCTGGTATAGTCCCCCTGCAATAGCTTACAGCTGTGTCATTTTACAAGGAGTCCAATAAATATTTGGACTTGTCTACTGCCCATCTTTGAGGCCTAAATTAGGCAACTTCCTTTCTAGCTCCTGCCATGTCTACACAGGTCATACAGCAACAGTTAAAGCATTTTCCCACCAATTCATGACAGCCACACATTTAATGGTCACTGCACAAATCTGCACAACCATGCCAACTGTATTTGTGCAATGTTAAGAGGAGAACAACATTGCCAAAAAGAGAGGAAGGCAGTTTATGAAACAGGAAGGGTGATGTGACAATTACCATTAGTTTATCGGTTGGATGCTGCTGTATCTTTTAGATGATTTATCCTTTCAGACATGTATTTAGGGTATAAATGTTATAACCTGACATATTTTTGTGTGGCTTTACACACTAATAAATGTAATTTGTACCATGTGGGATTCAAACCTATGTAAACTTGAGAATACATATTATTTTACATAGATGTTTTTTCCACCTTGCTACAGAAAACCTGCTTGTTAAGTATGCTCATTAATTATACAGACACATTAAAGAGTGAGTGGTTAACCATGTATGTGTGTGACCTGACATGATCCTGGTTTACACTTACATGTGTATATGGCTATCATTAAAGTATGAAATCCATCCCATAGCAGAAAAGACAATTTTACTCACAGCGACATAATTGTCAGTCGACCTTCAGTCAAACATATGTTATATGATATCCACTGGTATACATAGTTATTGTCATGTATAACTATCTGCATATTGTTCTTTATTTTTAAAACTTGAGTGGAACAGCATTAATAGAATCTAGAGTGTACTAGATTAGAACTCTAGCTCATATGCATTGCGGCCATGAACTTACACCAGCTGCCACAGGAAAGGCTGGGACAAATATGTGCTTTTTACTCTCATTACTGTCCAGAGGATGGCCACGGTGGTGCAGCAGTTAGCGTTGTTGCATCACAGCAAGAGGTTCTCTGGTTCAATCTTCAGCTGGGGCCTTCTGTGCGGAATCTGCGTGTCCTCCCTGTGGTTGTGTGGGTTTCCTCTGGGTGCTCCGGTTTCCTCCCACATCCCAAAGACATGCTGTAGGTGTATTGGTCACTCTAAATTGGCCCTAGGTGTGAGTGCATATGTGTGTGTGCCTTCTGTGGAAGGTTGGGTGCTTGGCTGGCAACTCGACACCATAAAACTCCATTGCCAATCATGAGCGGACAGGTGATCTGCTGTGACAACCCCTAACAGGGAAAAAGCCGAAAGAAGAAGACTCTCATTACTGTCCAGAGTGCTTATTGCCACCGATAACGTCTTTGTCAGACATGCTCAATAGTTATATATACATATTAAAGAGTTGAGTTGTTAACCATGTATGTGTGTGACATGAAAGTTCAGAAAATAAATTGTTAATCGTATAATCATAATTGTGCTGATACCCACAGTTAGACATTTACTATATATGATATCACATGTATGCTCAATCCACCTGCTATACATATTTATTGTTTGTGTCTTTCGGCTATACATATTTATTATTATGTATAATTATTTAGTATTGTTAATTTTTATCTAAATTACAGTGGACCAGCACTAATAAAATTTAGAGCTTGCTGGATTAGAATCTGGGCTCATCTGTATTGTGGTCATTAACTTACTTCTGTTGTTACAAGGAGAGCTAGGCAGCAGGTGTAATTTTTACACTTATTACTGTGTATGAGAGCTGACTGACACGCAACACCACTTAACTTGTTTGCGAAATGGAAGACCACATGTGTTACAATGTATCTTTTTAGAAATTTACAATTTCTACTTATTGTCTGCAGGTGTATGGGAACTGCAGATTTTGTGTATGCATGCTGACAGCCACACAATGCTGGTTAATGTGTTTGCAAGATGGAAAGCAAAAGATGTAACAATGTATCCTTTTAGAAACTGAATATGTCTGCTTATTGTCTGCAGGTGTTGTGGGAGTACAGGGTTTTGTGTATGCCTGCTAACCACCAAGCAGCACCACATAGCATGTTTGGGCAATGGAAGACAAAAGATGTAACAATGTATCTTTTTGAAATTGACAATGTCTGCTTATTGTCTGTAACAGTATGCCGTGTTTGCACAGAGTTGAACAAGAGCAAATGAGACAGGCAAAGCCCTTCATGTATCATCATTGTAAAAAGTGTTTATTAATTTTAATTATTAAAAGATAAATGTGGGACTTCAGCCATGATCTACATATCCTGTGAGCTGTGTGCTTCATCGTGTTTACCAGGTGTGCTACTCACGCAGTCAACTCACAGGTCTAATTCATGGTGTACTTATCATAGAAGTAACTTCCATTAATTTTAAAGTATTTATCCATTTCAACTTATTTGTGCTAATCTGCACACCACATAAATGTTAATATTTAAAAAAAAACATGATTACAAAATATATTTTAACACACATTACAGATTTTTACACAACTCTGAATTTGAACTATCATTCTAATAAACCTACAAAACACACAAAGAGTGTCTTATCTCTCTCTTTGCTACAGAAACAACTTTGAACCAGGAAATCAAATCATGTACATACATGAAATTCCCACTTCCTGCACAGTATTAACAAGACATATACACTTGCACACACACTCATTTGTTTGTACATGTGTTGCTTACATATTTAGTGCAATGAGTGATCACACAGACATTTATGACTATTGTTTACACCAATGTAGCTTTGTCTTCTCTATGTATTGTGTCCATTTGTCTCTTATCTATGATATACTCTCAGATGTGCAATCTATAGTGCATTTTGTAACATTGTCCTTTAAATGTATAATGCAAGTACCTGATAGTGAAAAACAGTTTACAGCAAAGGCAGGAGACTTTGGCTATTAGTGAACAAAAATGAGAACTGTGTGCTAGTCCCTTCCATTAAAAGCTTGTAACAGTTACTGCTACACTTTGTAAGTGTATCCTGGGTGATACACCCATTAATCCAGGTGAGATAGTCTGAATTGTTATTGTCTCTTTCTTCTCCCGTCACACTAATCATTCACATTTGCACTCCATTAGCAACTAACACTAAGGTAGTGTCTACACTACAGTATGTTTACACCTGGTACATGAAGTCACACATTTGGTATTCAGCAATTCTAAAGAGTTCACACCTCATTTGCATCTTCATTCACAGTCCTGAATCCACACTATAAAAGGTAACTGTGTAGCTAGGGAACTGGAAGCTGAGGAGACTTGTGCATTTAGAGAAAACAGAAGAGTGCTATTCCTTTTTATTTATCTGCAGAGAAGGCTTCTAATTGTGTTATGGTAAGATTTTATTTTTATGTACATTCTAGATTTTGTAACATGTTGCAAAGCAATATATATATATATATATATATATATATATATATATATATATATACACACACACACACACACACACACACACACACACACACACACACACACACACACACACACACACACACACACGCACACACATGCATTAGAAAATGGAACTTTTATCTGTATGTACTTCTTATAGTTCATTGTTGGCACAGGCATTTTTGGTAGGCATTTACATTTCTCAGATAGGTTTTTAACTTTCACCATAAATGTTATTGTTAAAATTGGTTATCTTACAATCTTCTATGTTATTTCAGGGAAATATAATGTCCTATGTCAATGACACAGGGTGCAATGCTTCTAAGATAACCTAGAGACACCTCCAAGGGAGTGGTGGGCACAATGACAGGTGATTGACAATCAATCATATAAAATAGACTTTTCTGTTGTAAATGTGAACATGCTGTGAGAATTGTGTTGAAAGCATATACAACAATTGAATCATGTGGTATTCCTTGGTTTGTAGAAATTTTCATTTGCTTGTTGTTTTGGGGGTGGGGAAGCCAACCACCATTAGTGTGTTGCTAAAGCAAGTTGTGTTTCAAGAGGTTTGCTCTTGAAAATGTGTAGTCACCCTATTATTTCAGTGGGAAATGATACACTCCTAAAGTGTTACTCTTTGTTTAGAGCAAACATTGATTTTTATGTGAGTTTGATGAGGTACAACCACATAACCTTCAATTTTAATAATTGAAATGTGCGTCTCCAGTGTTTAATGTTGAAAATACATGCATATATGAGTGGGAATTAACTTATTTGATATTTATATGTTATATCCTTCTCTGTTTTATGTCACAGAGGATTATGGCACCCAGGTATACAAATCCACGTAATTCCCCTTTCAGTGACTCTGAAAATTATCTCCAACAGACAGGAACCAAAGTAAGACAAACTAGCGAAAAACAAAAAGACAGCTTGGAAACACCAAAGCAGATTCTCTCTCAGTTTAATTCTCTTTCAGTTTAATGAAGCGCTTTTCGTCTTGCACATGTGGAAGACTTCATCAGAAACTGAACAAACTTCAACACAAGCAATATATACACACCCTTTTTATCACATGACACTTCTAATTAAAATCTTGTGTCTTAAAGGCACATCCACATTATTACTACTTAAAACATTTTTTTTAAAAACAAACATGACTGACAATATTTTTGAACATCTCAACCCTTCTCTTCCTTCAGAATTTTTACCTGTAATGGTGATAGAAATATATATACAAACATACATATACTAACAATACTATATCTCAAATTATTGTGTAGACTCTCAAAATATAATATTACTTAGTTAACTAAGAAGTCAGAAACTTACATATCCGAGTCAAATGAAGTCAGATATCACAAATATGAACGCATTTTATAAAAATGCATACGCACATTAACGTTTAAGATTTTTCAACTTCAGTATACTGTTTAAAGATATTGTCTCATTCAAACCCGGGTAAAACATTGCCCCAGTGCGTATTTGCCAACTTAACTCAAGTTGCTCAATTAAAAGTGTAAGCGAGCCCCCCCAACTATCATCAACAACTGAATCAATTGCTTTGAACAAAAATGAATGTTGTGGATAGGAAATAATGTGTCTAGCCAGTGCATTTTCTCTGTTAAGGGTCTTTATTTTATATAGATGTTCGTATACTCGTTCTTTTAACCTTCTATCCATTTTACCTATGTAAAACACTGCACAGCATTGACACTGAGCTACATAAACCACAAACTTGGACTGACAAGTGTACTTCAATTTGATTTTAAAACTAATAGTTTTAACTTCAATGTCTTGTCCTGTACTCATGTATTTACAGTAGTTACACATTTCACATTTGTACATGCCACACTTCCACTGTGGGGTGTTTCTTTATGTTGTAATAATTCCTTTAAATTAGTCCCTCTCTTGTAAATAATCCAGGGTTTGCTTTTGACCTTGTATGAAAGGTGAGGATCTCTCCTAATTATTTCCCAATTTTTGTTCAAAATTGACATATTTCCCTTGCATTACTATTATAGGGTGTTATTAAACTTAAATTCCATACTTCTTTTTGTTGTAAACCAATGGACAAAATGGGTTTATACAACCCCTGTTCTCTCTTGTATTTTACTTCTTCCAGTAGACACTCAAAAAAGTCTACTGGGTAACCTCTCCTAACAAACATTGACCTCAAATTATTACATTCATCCATGAAATCCTGGTCCAACGTGACCATACGGGCAGCTCTCATGAGTTGGCCCTTCACCACTGATTTCTTTTGGTGCCATGGATGGCAACTGCTAAAATGTAATAAAGAGTTGGAATATGTTGCCTTTCTATAAATTTTCACTACATATGCGTTCCTTTCCATATCTTTACTAAGATCCACATCCAAGTATGAAATCCTGGTCATTTCAAATACATAAGTAAAGGAAAGGAAATCTGTAGTGTTGTTAAGATAATCTACTAGTTTACTAGCTGCTTCCTTATTTCCTTCAAAAATGATAAAAATATCGTCCAAGAAACGTGTGTAGAACTGGATGTACTGTTTCACTTCTTGTTTACCAAAGATAAATTCTTGTTCCCATGAGGCCATTACCAAATTGGCATAACTTGCCCCACAGGGTGACCCCATAGCTACACCGGTCTTTTGAACATATAACGTATCATTACATAAAATGAAATTATTATACAAGATTATGTCAAGCATTTCCTCTATTAAAGCCACCTCATCAGAGGCTACTGCTTTAGTTCTCAGGTAACTACTGACTCGTTCAATGCCTTCCACATGGGGGATAGAAGAGTATAAATCTACCACATCCACTGTTAGAAAATTGAAGTCAGAATTGAATTCTAAATTCTTGATCTGTGACAAGAACGACCAAGAATCTTTACATATATATTTATCTTCAGTTACATACTTCTTCAACTTTTGGTCTACCCATTTTGCCTAAGGGTAAGTTATACTTGCCCTAGCATCCACCAAAGGTCGCATAGGTGGATTATTCACATTTTTATGTACCTTAGGGATACCAAACAAAACAGGTATCCTTGGGGAAGGCATAGATAAATATCTAAACAAGTCAGTAGTAATCCTGGTTTCTAACAACATTTCGTATAAATGAGACTTTATTTTACTATATGCTTGGTTTAACTCATTACGTGAAACCAACTGATATGTGGGACTTCGGACTATTTGGTCCATTTTATTGACATAGTCCTCCATATTCATAACAACAGCCCCCCCCCTCCCTTATCTGGGGCCATAATGCAGACTGGGGCTTCTTGAATTAGTTGTAATAAATGCAGTTGTTCACTAGTGACATTTACAGATGAAACATTCTTCCTTTTATTCTGCTTATGATTACTACCCACCCCTAAAACATTATATAAATCCAACTCACAGATTAGTTCAAAACATTGTAAAGTTGGGTGTAAAGGGGGACAAAAAGTACTTGAAGGATGTAATGCACTAGACTGAACCATAATATCATCAACAAAAAGCATAGACAAATTGAGTTTACTCACAAATAATTTTAAATCAATTAAAGTTTTAACTAAGTCTGCTTTTCTTGTGGGGACGAAAGTCTACCCCTTGGCTAATAGTTCCACCAGTGGTTGATCTATAGTAACATCAGAAAAATTGTAAATTTTAAAATCTTTATCATTATTCATAAAGATGTTCCTTAGTCCGAAATCTGCAGCATTAGTTGTCAGGGAAGCTGGTGCAAAAAGAGGTGGTATCATTTCCTGTGTTTCCAATTCTTCAGTTTGTTGTTGGAATGAGGTTTCTTGTTCTTTGATCTCAGATTGTATTGGTTGGCTTGATGCTGATTATTTTGTGCATTAGCTGATGTATTATTCACAATTGTCTGTTGGGGTAACATAGGTCCCTCACCTGATGGAAGTGCACTGCTATCATTTGAGACAGATAGACCATGTGTTAAGTCATTTCTGTTTGTTGTGTTACACAAAAATACATTCATAGCAGCATTGCTAGATTTTGCTACTTGTGAATTTGGGGGTGGGGGGTAAGCATTTCCCTCACCATATGCTTTATGGTCTCTAGCTATTTTTTTACTTTAATTTCTCTAAATTCCATCATTTGTTGGTCTATACTGTCAAAAATTCTGTTGTAATCAAAAGCATATCTTGAAAAGTTTACATGACCCTTAATAGCAGCATCTAAGCTAGTAGCTTCTTGTTGTAGAAGGTTAATAGAAGACTCATAATGTTTAATCATCAGGTTCAACAGGGCAAGTCCCTGAATGTTAAACAACTCAATAAGTTCTTTATGAAACAATGAACCTGGTTCTAACCCCGTAGGGTATTGGTGGGCACACAAGCCAACTCGTGAGAGCTGCCCATATGGTCACGAAGGACCAGGATTTCGTGGATGAATGTAATAATTTGAGGTCAATGTTTGTTAGGAGAGGTTACCCAGTAGACTTTTTTGAGTGTCTACTGGAAGACGTAAAATACAAGAGAGAACAAGGGTTGTATAAACCCATTTTGTCCACTGGTTTACAAAGTGTTATAATAAGTGACAGAGAATTACAACAAAAAGAAGTATGGAATTTAAGTTTAATAACACCCTATAGTAGTAATGCAATTCAGTTGTTGATGATAGTCGGTGGGGCCCGCTTACACTTTTACTTGAGCAACTTGAGTTAAGTTGGCAAATACGCACTGGGGCAATGTTTTACCTGGGTTTGAATGAGACAATATCTTTAAACAGTATACTGAAGTTGAAAAATCTTAAACGTTAATGTGTGTATGCAAAATCTTAAACGTTAATGTGTGTATGCATAATGTTTTAAGTAGCAATAATGTGGATGTGCCTTTAAGACACAAGATTTTAATTAGAAGTGTTATGTGATAAAAAGGGTGTGTATATATTGCTTGTGTTGAAGTTTGTTCAGTTTCTGATGAAGTCTTGCCACATGTGCAAGACGAAAAGTGCTTTATTAAACTGAAAGAGAATTAAACTGAGAGAGAATTTGCTTTGGTGTTTCCAAGCTGTCTTTTTGTTTTTCACTACTCTGAAAATTATGTCATCGTGTAGGCATTCAGGCATCATGGCGCCTTTCTGCTTGAGTGAGGATGTGGGGATATGGCTGAAAGAATGCAGATATGGAACCAGATAGTCAATGCCATAGGAGTCAAGCCAGAACTTATGATCAGGTGTGTCATAGGGCCTCAGATATGTCATAGGGCCTCAGAGGAGAGCAGCTGTGGTTGCCTGCTAAGGGGGTGGGGTTTAGGGGCATAGCTCTCAACTGCCAGATTTTCAGAGAATGTCCAGATTTTTAACTCATATTTTTGGCTATTTTCTCATAAAATTGTAGTTTTCTGAGAAATCACTGGCAAATCATTGAGGGCTGGAGTCAGAAAATAATGGCAGACATTTGAATTTCAGACATCATATCCTTCGGAAAAATCCATGCTAATGCAAAACCTGTTATTCTATCACTCAACTTTCTAAGTTTGTAAGAGCAATATTTAAAAAAGTCCCTATTTTTGGGCCTTTGTCCCCCATTATGTGTGGCTTTGTCCACATTTTTTGCTTTAAGAGGTTGAAAGTTGTGGGGTGGCGCTCCTACTGAGCCACCACTGACACCAAATAAAGACTTCTTGGGCAAGGTCAGGGATCCAGAGAGCTCAGTGGAAGCTGCACACCAACATGTAATTGATATCGGTTCTAATGTGTCTGAAAGGACAAGTATGTGCCATGAGGAGCTTCCAGGTAAGCTTACATATGGCAATTTTTAAGAGTTGTGTTTGTTTACAATATATTTTACATTTGTTCAAATCTGTGTAAAAATCCTTTTATTTGTGTTTTATTTTGTGTTTTAAACTGTAAAAATGTAACAGTTTGTTGAATGTCTTTTTGGAGCTTTTCTCCCTGGGCCTCTGCTGAAAATGGACATGTATCCAGTCGGACTATCCCAGTAAAAAAATTGTAAAATAAATAAATAAATAAATACTTGTATAGTAAAATGTAAAAAAAAACTGAATACTTTCTGTGTGTGTTTTTTTATGAACCTACTGATAAATGAATAGACTTAACAACACATTTGTTCATTAAACATGGGCTGTGGGTGGACCTGTCAGCCAAGTTTCAGTTAAAACTATTGTTAATGGACATATAGGCAAAATTGTATATTCACTGTTATTGCAATTGGGATATTTCATTTACATCCTTACATTGACTAATTATTTCCAAGACCATTCTTCCTACCAAGTGTGGAGTCATCTGCACAAGGTAAGCCAAAATTTTTTCTTTGATTATTGATGACAATTTGTCAGATATATGCATTCATCTGTATGTGTCAGGTGAGTGTAATGAGTGTGTTTATTGCTGTACCATCTGTGATAGTGTGGCCAGTGTTAGTTAGCTGTCATATAAATTTTTTAAATATTTTATAATATTAATTTCATTCCTGTTTGTTGATTATTATCACAGGTGATCCTAACAGTGGAAGTGTAGGACTCCCACCACCTGTATCAGCAGACTCTAATGATGGTGGCCAAACATAGACACAGTCAGGGGGTGCATACATTGAATCTGACTCTTAGATTGACATTCAGCCATCCCCTGTATTTCCATCAGACAACTTCAATAGGCCTATGCATACTTATTTCAGATATTGTACAGGTGGTGGTTTTCACACTTGATCAAGGTAGTATGGTTACTGTGGCTTCAGTGTTGGTTGACACTGTCCCTAGCCAAAAAGTGGGCAAGGTGCCATGTAGGAGGGTTGTTAGGGGTGCTTGGTGGAGGCCTGGTATCCACCCAACACCTGATCCGGACGTGTCTTTACATCCATTCAACATATGTTTAGGGTCATCATGGACATGCAGGCATGTTCCACTAGGGCCTCAGAGGACAAGCTTGGGGTTGTAGATGTGACACAGGCTGATGTGCATGACCATCTCTGCAATGTGGCTGATTCAATGGATCAGGTGAATAACATGACGGAACAGGTGATGTCTATGATAGAACATCTGCTGGGAGGGGGACAGCATCCATGTAGATGTAGGCCAGCATCATCATCTGATGTTAGCCAACATGGCAGTGCCTGATCACTCTCCCATAGTGGCACTACTTCCACTACTCCATCAGAGATTTAGGTGTCCACAAACAGACATGGTATGGCATGGGGTTGTGGTCCTGGGTATCCTTGTGAGGCGTGTTCATCCAGCAAACATCAATCACATTCAGGTAGCAGCGGCACATTTGACCATGGGTATGGATGTGCGCGTGCAACACCTGACAGAGCTTGTTTTTGGGGTTGGGGTGACAACAATGAACTGTTATCTCTATCATGCATGGCTCACACTTGTCTGACATACCAGAACATAGAGCCAGCACATAGCTTGGCTGTGTTCTTGCAGGCATTCACCTATTTCACTATGAGTGCCCATACAGGCACACCCCATAACAATTACATGGGTCATTTGTGAGGCTTACAGCTCATTCTGTCTCAGTGGCAATTTGATAATTTATCAACATTTCTGTCTGTCTTTCTTATTCACACTCACTCCAAACAGAATCCACAGGTACTACCAAGGACTGAATACCAGCAGTTTTGTTTGAAAACACAGCTTTAATGAAAATGAACAAAAACCACATACACGCCAGGCATTAATGTCTCCTATCTACTATGTTTTCATGCCTGATTTTCAAAAACGGCTTAATGGAAATAAAATAATTCAAACCAGTGTCCACAGATGCATGTGTGGATGTTGCAATTTATGTAGGTACATAAACGATGGTCCCTATGTTTACATTCAAGGGAATGATATTTCTATTCGATGTCCTGGCAGATGCAACTGCTGTACTATGCACATTGTGTATGCGGTCACTTGTTTATCCTGTCTCTGCTTCTATGTAGGTAAAACTATTCGGAGGTTAAGGGACAGCATAAGTGAACATGTCAGGGCTATAAAGAACAAGGACATTCACAATGCCCTTTAAATACATTCAGACAAATGCACAAATTTTAAAAAGTTTGTATTTTTTTGTGATTGACGGGGTTTCCACTGATGAGCGAGGAGGTGATATGAATTTAAAGTTGGAAAGTAAAGAATCCCTCTGGCAATTAAGGTTAAATGCATCTGTGGACCCTGGTTTGAATGATTTTATTTCCATTAAGCCGTTTTAGAAAATCAGGCATAATCAAATTATTTAAACATATCAAACACTATATTAACATTTTGAATGAAGTTTCTAGTTTAGTAAGTTATAACAATTCTTTTTATATAAAACCTTTACAAATGTTATTCATTTAATTGGCATGTTAGTAAGCATTTTGATCATGTAACAAGGTACTATCTTTTTAAGAAAGTATACAAGTTTAACATGGATGGTAGGTGTTGGTATTTTAAATCTGATTTGTAATATAAAAGCAGTATGGGTAGAATGTTTGAACAACTCTGAAGAAGCCTTTGGTTATTTTGCCGAAAGGGCTTAGTTGTTTGATCCGAAAATAAACGGTCCACTTCACTGGTTTTAAGTCTGGTGACTGCTGTTTGTCAAAAAAACAAATTAAAGGTCATGCTGCTAAATGCTAGTAGTCTAAATATGAAACTGCACTCATTGAAAGCATTCTTAACCATGGAAAATGCTGACATCTGTGCAGTCACAGAAAACTGGTTCAAAGCTGCAGAGAGAACCCCAGCCATACCGGGTTACTCATCCTATCGTACATTCAGACCCCAGACTGTGGGTAGTAAAGCCAAAGGAGGTGGAGTTTCAATATATATTAAAGACATACACACCTCCAGGCTGGTCAAACAGTATGATGCACAGGAGACACTCCAGGTGCAGTTAACCATTGACAAGAACCCTATACAAATCATAGCTAGCTACCGGCCCCAAATCTGACTCAAGATGCCCAAACTGCCTGTCTAGACCTCTTTGAATCTATCAAGATTCAACCCTTTACCCTGATTCTGGGTGACTTTAACTACCCAAACATAGAGTGGAAGAGCTACTCATGCCAGAATACAAAAGTCCAGATATTCATCGGTTTTCTCAATACCCCCACAAGAGGTGAAAATATCTTGGACATGGTATTAACCAACATGAGTAACCACTGCAGCTTCCCTGCAATATTATCCTCCCTTGTATGGTCTGACCATAATGAGGACATGTTCGAAGTCACCATCTACCCCAACCCCCGTCTAGTTAGGGTCAAACAAAAAAAGTCTCCAAAGCTGATTACAACCTCCTGCGGGATGGTATAAACAGCTTCACAGCCCCCTCCCCCTTTCTAGGAACTGGCACCATTATCCAAAACTATACCAAATTACTATATGAACATTTATATAGATGCATGGAATCAGGAATACCTGACAGGACTAAATCATCCTCTGCAAGGAAGAGTAAACCGATCTGGTGGACATCTGCAATAAATAAACTCTATAACAAAAGAAAAAAAATTGCTGTTTAGGACCAAGAAGGAGAAGATGCCCAATTGGAAGCAATCTTTCCTTAGCCTAAACAAGCAAATAAGAGCACTATTGAAATCCTCCAAAGCAAACTTTGAGTCCAAATTAGCCACATCTACTAGAGACAATCATAAGGCCTTCTTTACATATGTCTGTAATCTCAAAGGTAGCACCCAGATCTGTTCAGAACTGGTGGTCAAGGACACCACATATACAAATAAGACTCCAAAGGAACAAGAAATACAGGCAAAGACAGGACCTCAAGTAGAAGCAGTTCTCTTTATTGGATACAACCACAAGAAATGTTAAGCACTTTCACCGCCCATAAAATTACATGGAACTTCTTCAGAACAAAAACATCTGGATAAGCCAGGTTTAAATATTACTATTAAAACACATGCTCAACCAATCAAAGTTAAAAAACAATAAAACAATTAAAAAGGCTAATTAACCCTCAAAGTGCCTGAGTTTTAGTATATGATTTTAGGCCAGGATACTCAAATGCAGTTAGCATAAGTTGCCACCTTAGTTCACATAAATCTAAGTGTTCTGGTAAAACCTTTCTGTTCTAATATGTTTAGATAATGCATTTGTACTTCTACCATTTATTATATCATTTAGATGTTCATACATTCTTTCTCTAAACTTTCTAAAAGTTTTTCCTATATAAAATACTAGACAGTGCAGGCATTTTGCAGCATAAACAATACTTTTAGACTGACAAGTAAAATGACCATGTATATTACACTGGTAGTCACCCATCTTGAATTTCTCCCCTGTTTTAATAACACTGGGGCACTGCCTACACATCCCACATTTAAAGTTCCCAGAGGGCCTGTTATTATGTTCTTGTCCATCTGTGGTGGCTGTTAACATGTCTGTGAACAAATGACACAAACACCACAGTAATGTACAACATATATAAATTAAGGAATATTTTGGTGCTTTTCATTATACTCAACTAGGATCAGTTATTATGTGTTTCAGTAAAGCATATTCTGTTTTTAACTCACCTGTGGACTACCTACTATTTTCTGTTTGATTATTTTGCAGCACATATTTTACAGTTATATTTTACAGTTCAGTTTTTATTAAGTGAACTAAGTGCATAACATAATCTAGGAAGTGAACATCACACCCTCCACACTGCAAAGTTTCTTCCTGGTTTATTATCAGAAAGAAAAGCACCCAGGCATGTTAACATGTAACAGGCAGCAAAGGTGTACACGTGTCAGAAAAGAAGCTACAGATACAATGCTGTTTGCCATAATAACAAGGCTGAGCAATGCAGTAATTCATTACTTGTGACATTAGTATGATACCATCATAAAATGAGAAAACCAACATGATGAACATCAATCCTTGCTACTAACACCATATAGCAAGGAGGTAGGCTACACACAGATTAACACCCGAAGCATACATGAGGAGAATAGCAGAACCTGTGCAATACAACTCACACAAATACAATGAAAAATCAGACACAATAGCAGAGTGTAAATGGGACTTTTGACACACCAATGTCACAAATATAGTAAATCCACTGAAGCAAAAGAGATATAATACCAACAATACAACAACAATGCATACAAAGTATGCACACATGTAACCATGTGCACATATTCACAGGAGAATGGCACTAAAGTAGTATGTGTGTAGAATATCATAAAACTTAGCAGGTATAATGTATTTTTTAAAACTATTTACTACCACACCATAGGTTCACTTTGAGGACTTTTTAAGCTTAGCCAATTCTCTTTTGGTGCTTGAATTAACATTTCTTGATTGGTCTTACCTATCCCATGGCTGATAATTGTATATTATCCCTAGTGAGAATAACTGTGATCATACTATAGATAATTTGAGGGGACCCATGTAAGGGATGCAACATTTACGAACTGCCTCTATCCATTAGTGGCATGAGGGGCAATCCTGGAGTACTTTTTCTATTACCCATCCTTATATCCAAGTTGCATTTGAATACGGATAGGGATGAGCTTTGTTTTACTTGAATGGATAGTCTGTTCTGGAACAGTGGTAGCCTCTGTGATATATATCCATCTCTCCACAACATTCAGTTTAGAAACCTGGACTGAGAATTTCTGATGCCATTTGACTTGCTGATGTTCAGTAGGCCCATCTGTAGTAGGTCAGAGGATTCCTTGTATGCCAGACATGTCACCTCTAAGCACTCTGTAGGATACTGAGTATAGTGATAAATCTTTGAGGTGGCCCATGTAAGCCCTATTGTTTAGGACTTGTATCCTTTTAGTAAGGTATCGCTGTGGGTATTCCAATTGTTGCATTGGTCTGGACAGATACATGCCAAAGTGAAAATTATACAAAATGATTGACCTAATGAGGGCTTTGTAAAGGGTGACAATAACATCTCTAGATCTAGTTAAACTCTATTTGTTTATAAGCTGTGAAATATAGAAAGACTTTCTTAAGACTCTGGGCACATGATGGTCAAAAGTTAGGTCACTGTACACACAAGTTCTCAAATGCCAAACAACTTGGTCAGTTCTCAGGGGGCATTGTCAATCTGGCAGTTCCTTGGAGTAGATGAGTTCCCAAAGGATATGATAATGTATTTCTTGGAGTTTAGTTTCAATTCATGATTCTGGCACCAGTTATTGTTTGGGACAAACTGTCCTGCATGATGGCTAAGTCATTTAGGGGCTCAATAACTGCTCCTAGCCTGCAGTCATCTCAAACCTAGTTGGCCAAAGCCCTTTGATATTTCCTTCTACTTTTGAGATGTATATGCCAAACAGAAAAAATTTCAGCACCAAACCCTGGGGGACTCTATTGGCGACTGGTCTCTTCCCCGTTTTGATTTCCTGCATCCTGTGAGCAAGCATATATGTTTGCGTTCTTTGATTCACCTTCCTGATTGTATTAACCTGATTGTATTAAATTATAATCCTTGTATAATTTAGCACCACTTGTTAGAATGTGTTTTAAATTTGTAGTTTGAAATAGTCTTCTAGTAAGCAATGAAACAAAATGTATGAACCAATAATGACAAAACTACCCATTTCAGAACATTTCAACCATAAAAGGCCACTCTAACTTCTGTCATTACAATCCACCAATATCAGTAAATATGCAAAATATCTGCAGAAGTAAGTCATCTAAATAATTATACATTAAAGAAATCTGTAACTAATGAAGATGTTGCTGCTAGCAAACAACTTTATATTTCATTCTTTCATCTACAAATAAAATGCCTGTTGCCCTTGAAGAATAACTTGCCTATGTTACATTAAAAAAATTATAAACTAGTAATTTTGCAATGGGAATGGATGGCAAACTGATAACAGAAACATAGTTACTAGGTGACTCCTCCAAAGGAGGAGATTCATAGGACTGCAGCATCCACTCCCTTTAAAGTACAACACAGTACATTATCAGCAAGCCATCTGCAGTATAACTCCTCTAAATAAAAGAACAACACTCTCCTTACCAGCATGACTTGGTTCTGGCAGCACCAACAGAACAGCGGCAGCGTAACTCCAGTAACACAGAGCAATAAGAGAACAAGAACAGCTAGTTTAATTAGTTTAACTTCCATGTGTAAATCCACATTAGACTGAAAACTCCACTTCATTAATTTTTACTGACAGGTCTTGCAGCTGTAAAAGTGTGGGGGGGGTCCCCCTCCCTCTGGCTCTATGGTTCCGGCACTCATGAGCACAGTCAACAGAACAAGTATGCAATGCAAACTGTGTCAGACCTATCTGTCATATACAAGGTCAGACTGGATCAAAAATTACAGTCTCATGGGCCACTGTATGCAGATGAGTCAAGTCACATACAGAGTGCAGGAATAATTTACCTGCATGCCCAGACCACTGTCAGTATAAATGACATGTGAAGCTCATGTGCCATGATGGTGATAATGTCACTAACATATCAGAACATGTGTCCTAATGCATCAAAATGATATAATCTCAAACAATCTGGATTGTAAACTGTGCTTCATGAGGTACATATTACAAGCGTTATTGCAGTATGGGACGTGGGCACAAAAGTGTGTTCAGTAATACAAGATTACCAAATAGGAATATACCATGACAGTAGCATGACATGATTGGAACACATAGATAATGCGTATGGTGCAGCTGGCCCTCCTTAATGGGGTTGAATGCCTTGAATGATCTCCCTGATGATCTCCTGGAAGGAGTCCCCCATGGCCTGTGCATTGTCTTGAAAGAACATTCCCATCATGTCCTTTATCTGTGTCTTGAAAATGTCTGTGACCACATCACATATCTCATTCCTTGGGTATTTGGGCTGGCATGATGAAGGTCACCACTACTATCAGTCTGCAGAAATGATGGTCCATGATGGTCCCAGTCCCTCATCATCATCTTCTAAATGCCCATCTGGCCTTCAGAGTCAGAGTCTGTCAGAAGAAGTCGAACAGGTCATCATCTTCTGTGATGGATGGGTGGACTGGCATAGGTCCTGGACTCTGTGTAATATTACAATAAATGTAAATTATTAATGTAGTCATAAAAAGCATTGATGGTAAAAGATAATAGCAAGAAATATAGCAATATAACAGATTAATACAGTGTGTACAGCAGTGAAGTATTACTCATGTGAGGTTTCGCTATAATGAGCAGTAATCCATCTGTAATGTTTTGGTCACAACATGTAACATATGCAACCTAACATATTAGACACTTGTCTGTCATGTTAGTCAGATTGTTATATGCAAAACATTTGCAATACATCCATGTCATAGGTAATGCAGGCAGACAGTTGAATAAGTGGGTCAGAGAATATCATTATCTTATGGGGTATAAAGACACATTATGTAGTTGTTTGACTGTATACTATCTGCTACTATTAAAGGTGTTTAAGAAAGCCTGTAAGGAATAATATGTGTACACCTGTTGTCAAAGTCATGGCCTCAAGCTAAATGCCAAAAAATGCATAGTCATCTCGTTTGGGAAAAACAGAACACCCACGAATTACCACATAGGTGGCAGCCCCCTAAATACATAAGAGGTAATAAGAGATCTAGGAACCCAGGTAGATAGTAATCTCTCCTTTGACAATTATATTGCCAAAGTAGTTAGGAAATCCTTCTATGTGGCCCATCTAATTACTAAAGTGTTTGCATCTAGAAATAAAGAGGTTATAGTGCCCCTGTACTCGTCACTCATTAGACCCATCATAGAGTACAATACCACATTTGGGATGTACCTCACAAGACACTTCCAACAGCTGGAAAGACCATAAAAGTACCTCACCAAGAGGATTACTGGTCTCAAACATATGTCCTATGCAGCCCGACTGAAAAAACTCCGGCTGTACTCAGTGGCATATCGCTTACTCAGAGGTGATCTCTGCCTGACTTACAAAGCCATATCCAACTCAGAATTGATGGACATGCTCCACCTAAAGAAATCCAAGTCACTGCGAGCCACGAGCTCTAGTGAGCTAAACCCTTCCATAACAATAAATAGAACATGCTGGAGGGATAGATTCCTGTCCCAGAGACTCTCCATGCTTTGGAACAAAATTCCAAGTTACATCAGGCAGGTCCCCTCACTAACACTCTTCAAGAGAAACCTTAACGAGTGGATGGGTAACAGAAAATACACCCCTGGGATCACTTCATTGGCTCTGCTTGACAGAGGATCAGTTAATTAATCAATGGGGCGGCGAAAGTCGGCACACTCTGGCTAGGCTTATAAATGCCCTCGGCAGATAGCCTAGTACCTACCTATGAACCTATGTAGTAAATGTAACAGAACAAAGCTAGGAGACATCAGTGGGCATGTCAGAGAAGCATATAAAATGGTCTGTAGTGGAAAACACGCACACACACGTGCACACACACACACACACACACACACACACACACACACACACACACACACTACTTTAATATCTGTGTGTATCATTCATATACAAAAAAATCTTATAGTCAGGGATATTACTAGTGTATAATAATATATGTTTGCAATGTTTATCAAGGCATGCAAACATGACTGAACAATGACAGCTGCACTGGCAAATGACTATGGGCAGGATTCACGAAGCCTCCGTGTAAGAGATACATGGCTTACACGGAGACTGCAGTTAAACGGTGTGACGTCAGCATGTCATGCATATGCATGAGGGCATGCTGAATCACACTGAAGGCTAACACGGTCCATGGAAGACAGTAGGGGGCGTGTCCGTAGGCTGAGCCCTGCAAGTGGACACGCCCCCAGAAGAGTAAAATTGCCCAAAGTAAACACCCACGACAGAGGCCATGGAAATATGAATAAACACAACACAACACATGCCTATACCTCTCAACTGTACAGATTTTCGCAGAATATCCAGATCTTTGTCTCACATTTTTGGTCTATTCTAGAAATTCATTGAAAATAGATGTCACTAAATAACACTAAATAATGACAACTATATGAGCTTTCAGACTTTATATCCTTCAAAAATATATAATTATGCAAACTCTCTTATTCTTGCAACTTTCTAAGTTTATAGGAGCAATATTTAAATTATGTCCCTATTTTTGGTTCTTTCTCCCCCCATTTTATCTGGCTTTCTCCAGATTTCTTGCACTGAGACGTTGAGAGGTATGCACATGCCCCCACAGACTATGAACATAAAATGTATAAATGAACATGTTATATATTTTTTTTAAATTGTAAAGATGTTTGCCCATGAGTGCGCTCGTTTGCGCGGGCGTGCCCGTAGCTTAGCCACAGTTAGCAGTCAGTGGAAAAGGATATAAGAACTAAATAAGCAAAGTAAGCCAAGAAGCAATAGCATAGCGGTAGAGATGTCGGCTGAAGAGCAGGCATTCATGGTTCGAGCCCCCACAACACCAATTTTTATTTCCAGTAAAATAAGCAGGAAACAAGTCCCTGACAAACATGTACACATATAAAATCATAGTTTATGTAAAATGTAATGAAATAGTCGATTTATTTTGAAGAAATGTGAGATAACAAAATAATAAAAGATGCCAGATGTGCCCATAGCTGAGCTACAGTTTAACAAGGTGAGTGCATCTGCCCGTAGGTGAGCAGTGGTTTAACAGGTGCAAAATGAGTGCCCGTAGGTGAGCAGTGGTTTAACAGGTGCAAAATGAGAGCCCGTAGGTGAGCAGTGGTTTAACATGGTGAAACTGTGTGCCCCTAGCTGATCTGAGCATAATATGCGTGCTGATAGCCAAATGAGGCGTAAACCAGCGTACCCCGTTTGCGCGGAGCTGCGCACCGCGCCAACAAGCTAACCGACAGGCAACGTTGAGCAAGCCATATCAAAACTGCCTTTACACAGACACACCCCTCAGCCTGTCTAGACAGTCATAAAAAGCAGTGGCCAGGTTTGAACCCAGAATACTATGCACCATAGTCAAGGTACTGAACCACTAAGCCATGACAGCAATACCTATAAATGCAGTAATAGCAAATATATAGGAATGAATACAAAGTGGAGCATGACAAAGCAGGTTTTGTGAAGTTGATACAATTCCAAAATGGCCAATCACAGATATGTGCAGGAAAAATGGCATATATAAGCCCCATAGGCGGGAATACACAGCATAAACGATTGTAGAACTGACTTGCAGCCAGAATGACAGGAGTAGGTGAGGGTAGTTACTTTCGAGCACAGAGGTGGGGCGTTGAGGAGTCCAGATACATGGTCTGGCTCCTAGTCCACAATCATGAGGCCCAACTCATGCAGGACCAGGTCCTGTGGGGAGCATATAGGGCTGAGGCGTGGGACCGGTTGGCTCATGATCTCACCAGTGCCACAGGGATTCCAAGGACTGGTGAGCAGGTTCGTCACCACCATGCGAACCTGAAGAGACGCAAGCAGGACCAATTGAACCTTTGGATCCAGGAGGCCTGGCAAATGCCCAATGCCCCACTACTGAGTAAGTTACATGTAATTATGTATGTAAGAAATTAAACTAGCTGATATTATGGAGATGTGTATTCCAATATTACTTCATTTATATTACAGCTGCAGGTGTCCGTTCTGCAAACCACAGAGCCTATGGCAATAGGCTGGTGCGGTTGCGGCTCCAGGCAGGTCAGTAATCCTCTCCCAGTAACTGTAAAGAAATATAAAAGTATGACAGTTAGCAAAAGAGTGCAGTGTAGTCACTAAGTAATAGAATGTGCAAGTAACAGTGTAAGAGTGTTTGCAAATATTGCTTGATTACAAAAGTGTGTTGCAGTCTGTAATGCAAACTGAAAAATGAAAATGTCTGAAATAAAGTCAGAAATAAAGAAGCCCCACCTGTAATATAATAGTACACAACCTGCAGCAGGCTGAAAAGTACAGCTGCAGAAGATGAGCAAATCACATGTGTGAAATATACCCCTGTTGAAATACTGAAACATGACAGAAGTGAGACTGCTGGAAAGGATTGTAATAACTACAGGTAAAACATGTCAATAAAGCCTTGAAGTAAGTACCATCCTGAATAGTAAAATGAAAACAAGTGATAGAGTGTGAGAAAGTGTTATGAATCCACCAATATAGTAGTAATAACCCCTGAATAAAGTATACTGCAGTCAGTACAGAATGAAATGCATGTGAGAAGCAAAACCAAACAGCGAAATCTGTTCAAAGTGTTGCTGCAGCTGGAATGTGTATCCCAAAATCTGGATATGTTGCTCTCAGTCTGCAATATGCAGATAATATGATTGTCTGACATACCAAACATCCACAGTTGTCTATAGCTATATAAAGCAAATGTAGCAGGATGATGTAGCTGAACAAAGCCAGATATGAATGTGTATGAAGAACAATAAAATGTATATTGATGTAGCAGTAACAGTCCTATCACCAAATTGAAGTAGTTATCATATAGGAAACTGTAGTTAGAACAGTAGTGTGTATATATGTGCAGCTATTAGAAATGTACTGCATATGTATTGGTATTCGAAGGTGTTAATATTATTTTCTTCACCACACCCTATAACCACATATAACCCATTCCACGTGAAAATGGTATGTGCAATCACAATTAACACCCCTGGACATTTGTCCTGTTGGGTCATAAATATTTGCATGTCCGTTGATGCATCTGCCCTGTTCATACACCCAAACCTGATGGCCTGTTGCCATCAATCAACCCTGCATGTTGTTGGACTGTGTATTGCTGTTCAAATTATGCATGTGTTATGCTTGCTGTTCAATGGTGTGAATATCTGGGTGTTTGGTTAATGGGAATACTAATGCATGCTGTTACAACTAATTGTGATTATATGTTACTAACCCAAACTGTCATGACATAATGCAAAACATAGGACGACAGGGAAGGCGGGTTCCAGCGGACCCACCTCTCCCACCTCAGCTGGCGAGTGCACCTGGCACTAGTGCCCAGTCTGGACCCTCCTCCAGTGGCCCTGTGCCACCTGCGGGTGGAAGCACTGCAGGGGATGGGGCTTGACCCCCCTCTGCAAGTGTGGCCGGAGGAGAACCACCACTCATCCTCCGTAGCATCCGGACTGTGGTGCATAGGGAGATCCAGGACTCTGTTCTTGGGCCCCTATGCCAGCTTGAGGCACAGGTGGCACAACTTACGGGCATGCCTGTTGCCCGGCCTACACAGCCCCCAGCACAGCCCCGTCCTGGGCAGTGAAGGAACAGTGGCAACTGCCCATGGGTGGGGATATCAGTTCCACTGTTGCCATCTGTGGGCTCATGGGCTCTGGATATCCAAACATCCGTCCCCATCAATTGTGTAACCCCCCCACACGTGTCATACACCGCCCCTGTATGCGTCTTGTTTGTCTTGTCTGTTGACCTACCCATCCCCAGCTATACCGACTTCCTACACCTGACATACCACTCTCACCTGAAAAAAAAAAAAAAAAAAAGGGCACTCTGTACCCACAAAAAAATGATGCCCCATACATAGCTGCCCATTCTGAACACATGTCTGCTGGACATGGAAACTATCAATTACAATTGGCTGTACAACAAGTATTATTGTTGTCCTGACACCTCTCTCAGGGGTGGAAGGTTTCAAATGTCACACCAAATTAAATACATATGCACAGCTGTTGCTGATGAAGAAATGGGCAGCTATGGGCCTTACCTACATCCCTCCTGCAAATCCCAAGCTTGTTTCCCTACTGTCTTACCCTCTTTGTGACCCCTTTTTCACCACTTTCCTGTCTCCCCATTTTCATCTCTTTCAAAGAAAATAGCGCGGGTGTGCGCCAGAGTAAGCACTGTTAATCGGTTGTAAGCGGGTGTGCGCGTGTGTGCACGGAGCTGAACGCCAGTGCGCATGCGTGAGCTCCGCGCAAACCAGCGCTAACCCAGTTACAACTGCTTAAAAGTGCCTTAGTCACTCTGATTGACAGGTCCTGTAGTCAGTTCAAAAGCAAAATAAAATCCCACTGTCAGTCCTGAACCCAGGACCTTGGAAACAGTAGTCTGCATGACCTACCACTAAGCCATGACTCTTATACAATAACATTGTGCTAAAATAAATTTATCATGTAATAGTAGGAATGAATGTAAAGGGAATATAGGATGTGTAGTACACAAAGCATGTCATTTAGAATTACTGTCAAAACTAGTGGATTTCCATAATAGTAGTGTGTGAACAGAAACAGCCATGCTAGTTGGTAGCTAGTAGGTAATAATGTCAGTTAATGTACATATATAAATGTATGTATATTTACATATATATATATATATATATATATATATATATATATATATATATATATATATATATATATATATATATATATATATATATATATATATAGTTGTAGGTGTCATTGTGCATACACACTTACTACAGAGAACAGGAGAGAGGAATGGAGAAATGTGAATCTACAACACAGCCTGAATCATGAGAGAGATACTAACCTTTACACTCACAGAACAGTGTCCACAGCATACCAGCATGGTCCCTGCCCTTACAATCTGAAAGGGCAACGCCTATCTCACATACCCTTTTATAGCACTGTCCTGAAATCACAGTGAGAACTGCAATCAGTACACAACTGGCTGCATGCAATTAGCAAATGCTGGCTTACAATTGGTGCAGAGGCCATCACATGGACTTATGCAGATACCTACAAAAGCATCCTGTACTAACACTCCACACATGCAATACGTTCATTGCACTGTCTGGAGGCAGACAGAGAGAGAGAGACAGACAGAGACAGAGACAGAGAGTGAGAGAAAAATAAATAAATAAATACACACAGTACACACACTGAGTCTAAGCTGTCAGCAGTGACAGTAGAAAGCCGTGCCAGCAGCAGCAGGAAGCAGAAGTAGTGGTAACGCAACCAGCTGTGACAAACACAGGTAATGTAAAGTAGCAGGTTAATAGTCTGCATAGTGTGAACCCTCCAAATGTGTCATAGGTCTGTATCTATAGGTATGTCCATGTCATATGTTGTGTGCACGTAGTTCCACCAAAAGGGGATGGCTATACATTACATGTCAGTCAGTGTTAGGCCATGATCCTGGCAGCAGTTTTCTGTTGCAGTGAGGCCCATCTGTAGGATGTATGTGTCAGCTGGTGTAATGACTATGGCACTTAGTTAGCAGTCATCTGGGAACTTCGTCACGCACAACCCACACATGTTTGCTTCTACATCTGAGAAATAAATGCCAAACAAGAGGGGTCCTAGGACAGAGGCCTGTGGGATACCACATGTGACTGGCATTGAGTCTGACATGGCTCCTACAATATCGATATTATGGATCCTGTATGTCAACCAGTGTGCAACCCATCATGTGACATATGTAGTAACATGTAAGCTAATGAGCTTGTTTATGATGCCTGAGTGGAGTACTGTGTTGAAGGCCTTAGGCAAGTCCAGGTAGGCTATAGGGATTGTGTTGCCCTCATCAATGGCTGTAGTGACTGTTTTGAAAGGTCAACCAGGTTCAAAAGGCAGGATCAGCCCATCACAAAGGCAAACTGGCTGGGAACAAGTGTCTGCAGGTACCCAATATCGCTGTATATGTGTCCCATACTGAATAATTCCATAGCTTAGCAGACCAGGCCGGTTATGCTTATGGTGCGGTAGTTCCCAGGGTCAGTAGAGGTGCCTCCTTAGTGGTGTGGGACCACTGTTGCTGTATGCCAGTGTTCAGGCACATATCCTGTAGTACGGCCAAGGTTAAATATCAGTCTTATATGCGGTTGTATGTCCTCTTGGAGTGCACGTAGCACACATCCAGGGATACCATCAGGTCACAGTGATGCTGTGTGTTCTGCTTTGCTGAGGGCGGCCCTCACCTGGACATGTGAGATGATAGGGAGGTTACATTCAGCTGTGATAAGTATTTCTATTTATGGGGGAGAAGGAGGGGGGATACGTGCACCAAACCTGTCTGCAAGACTGTTGCCAATATCTGTGTGTTCAGTGAATGTTAAGTAGGTGTGTATTAACTCAGAGCATATCTGAGGCATTTGGTCCATATGTGTAACATAACTGAAGAAGGCCTTGTGGTTATCTATAGTGTATGTGGCCATTTCCCTCCCAGAGAATGCCGTGGCTGGTTGTTATGAGAGACCGTAGCGTATTACCAGTGCTGACCACAGATGCCTTCCCTTAATGTGAATCTGCTCTGTCCTGCAGTAGCCTCCTGCTATTGTTATACAATCTGCCTCTGGCTGGGGTCCACCGGACAGGATGCCTAACTTTTCTGCATAGGGTCTGGGTTAGAAATGTGTGTGCAAGTTCCATGCAATCTGTGGGATGTCCGTGGTAAGCATTCGCAAAGGGGTCAGCAGTGTGGGTTGTGGCTTCCACTGGCCCAGTGGGCTGCATGGATACCATCTCAGTCCTAACAAGTGAATAACTGTCTAATCACATACATATCAAAGTAGTCTACTGTGCTGGTGGTGGTGGTGGGATATGTATATACAGGCTGAGTAACTTGTGTCCAGATCACACTAGTGGATGGCGTTCCACATACAGTACCTTGGTATGAATCCCCAGAGTGAGGTTGTGCATTGGACCTGTTGCAGTGTGCTGAACGATGGGGCATGCTACTATGTTGTATGGAATGTGGCAGGTATTGTTGCACAGGTGTTGGCTGAGCACTGATATCTGGCTATGTACTTGTGTATCCACCAAGAGAGACACACATGCTACATATGGGAGTAGTAGTATATCACTACAGTTGAGTATCATGTATAGTATGTGTGCCATATATTGCTGACATAGTCTGCTGATATCCTGTTTGTGTTCTCTTCCAGGGAGATGGCGCATCAGCGTAATCCCGCCTACTCTGCAGCGGAAGATGAAGAGATACACCAGAGCCTGGTGCGGGATTATGACATACTGTTTTCCTGCACCAGCCAGAATCAGCAGGAGAGGGCTGCACTGTGGCAAGACCTTGTCCGTAGGGTAAATGACATTGGCACGCATAATAGGACATATGAGCAGGTATGACATCACTGCAGTGATTTAATCAGAAATGTCCATCAGCGTGCGTCGTATATCCACAGGCAACAGGTTGCCACAGGAGATGGGGTGGCCACACCCCCCCCTCACCAGACTGGAGGCTCCAGCCCCAGAACAGCAACAGCAATAGCAATACACCTGCATCATGATGGAGGCTGGATCCACACAGCAGCACGACATGGAGCATGCAGGTAATATGCCATATGTACACTTGACTGTTCTGTACATTGCTAGTTTATGCATGTGTAAGGTGTGTCCATGGTATGTAGCTGTCAACATAGTATGTAATTGTGCAGGTGTGATATTGGCAATAGCAGCTGACGTGTGAAAGGCAACTGGTGTACTACTGCACTGTATCATATGCAGTATCAATGGCACAGTTGTGCCCACTGACATTAATCTCCTCATTTCTGCAGGTTCCTCCGGTGTTACAGCAAGGCAGGCCATCCATGCTGGTGAGTGTGTTTAACAATACCTATAATAGTCCTGATAGTGCTAGTAATGCTAGTGTAACTCAGTAGTGCTCTGTGTGTATACTGCGGGGTGTGCATGTGTGCATGTGTGCCTGTGTCCACATGTGCATGTGTGCATCTGTGCATGTATGCATGTGTGCCTGTGTCCACGTGTGCATGTGTGCATGTGTGCATGTGTCCACGTGTGCATGTGTGCATGCGAACATGTGTCCACCTGTCCACGTGTGCATGTGTGCATGTGTGCATGTGTGTATGTGTACATGCTTGCATGTGTGCATGTGTGCCTGTGTGCATGTGTGCATGTGTGCCTGTGTCCATCTGTGCATGTGTGCATGTGCGCATGTGTCCACGTGTGCATGTGTGCATGTGTGCATAAGTGCATCACTGGTAACATTGTGTGGACACTGTAAACTGTGTTTCCTGTCTTCCTCCCACAGGTTCTGGTGCTGCTCTGGTGTCCTGCAGCAGGGAACCTGAATCTGGTGCCACAGGTACTGGTAATGATGATATCTGTGTAATGGCACAGGAAGGTGTGTCAGGGTCCGCCATTGGTCAGCCAATTGACAGTACACAGCTGACAACCCCATCATTGCGCACAGTCATCCTGCCAGTACATCCTTTGTCACCATTGTCCCTAGGTGATGGACAGGATACAGTGGGCATTGACCAGGGTAATGTGGTAACTGTGGCACATGCTTCCACACACAGCAGCCATGGGCAGGGTCCTGCGATGGTACCACACAGACAGTTGCCCATGGGTTCTCGTGGGAACATCCATGGGCGTACTGCCTCTGGCAGACGTGCCCAAAGAGGTCTGTCAACCTCAGCTATGTTTCGGGCTGTCATGCAGGCACAGTTGCGTATGGAAAGGTACACCAGACAGGGTCAGAGGGAGCTGAGAGCATGTCACACAGCCATGACTGACAGTATGCGTGACATCGCGGATGCTATCCGTAATTTCACCAATGTCATAGACAGATGTTGTGGGGACATATTACAGCAGTTCCACAACCACATGTCCATGAGCCAGGGCAATGGTGGGTGGTTGCGGCGTCGACGTGGCCGTATGCCAACAACAGCAGCAGCTGGCAGTCGGCGTGGATGACAACAGGCCCGCGCACGCCCACATAGTGCCAGCAGCAGCCCCAGCAATGCTGAGTCTGTGCTGTCATCGGAACGCCCCAGGAGACCACGTGCACATGGCTCTGGACAGTCCCAACAGGGACCTGTGTCCAGTCAACACACTCCCACTTCTGATGACAGTACCCAGTCTAGCTTATTACCTGATACGGTCCGTAGCACCCCTGCCGGGCACAGGTACCGTGTCCATGCCCACAGACACTGATCTGTATGACCTGCCAGGTGCAATCTGTGGCTGTCCACAAGCCCCTGTATATGGCAGCCATGAGGTGGAACTGTGTGCGTGCATACACACATGCGAAATGTTAACACCTAGGGCTACCACATACACGCACACACTGCACCAACAGTGCCCCACCCTGTACTGCTGTCCCTCACCAACACACATACACACACATGTCAATTGGTGGTATCAGTGGCAGACTCAGGCATACCTAATTCACAACCTGTGCATATGATGAAACTGTGCCACCCCCTGCAATCTCCAACATCAGTGCAGGTACAGGTAAACACATTGCTGATGCACAGGGTGACTACATAGAAGTGTATTAATAGTATCATGTTGGTAACAGTACAGTGTGCTGATATGACTGTGTGTATATCCCAGCATGCCTGATGCAGTAACCATATGACTGTCCTGAATTGTTATCTGCACCCATAGTACGTACCAAAGTGTAACAGCTGCACATTATTGCATACCGGTGGTAAGGATGTCAACAGATAGCCACATACATGAGGAGCACAGGGGGGAAGCTAATGCAAGTAGTGATATGCAATGATGGACATGTACAGTAATGGTGGCAAGTTGCCTACAATGACTATGCAATGTGGATGTTTGCGCATGTTGATATGTGTGCAGTACCAATGTAATCCAAATCACAATTAACTATGACATAATATCACTTCTACCATGGGCATCTGCGCTGTGCATTCCTGGGTACATGTTGATAGTGCCCACATATTTGCACTGTAACCTACTGTTAGTGTTACCCCTTCTTTGTTGTACAATGGACTACTTCCAGCCCTGCTTACTGTAGCTTTATTTGCATGCATGTTCGCTTGGGGTTCCCTGCAACACTGCTTCCACCTGCAATGCCGAGTTACAGTGCTTCTGTGGACTCCTAGTGACATCTGCATAGCGTACGATATGTATGTCAAGTTTACACATGACAGAACGTCACTGTCTGTCCTGTTCGCATGTACGTTGCCTGTGACACATTGCACATGTCTTACCTGGCATTTATCCACGTGTGCAGTCATATATGCCAGTGCTATGAAACAGTAGCAGTACACCCACACATACACACCTTCAGTATGTTGTTCCCCATTGGCCCTATGGGTTGGTAATCACCATGGCAATCACACTACTAGGGTAGCATGTGGAAAGGTAACCTGTGAATCACCTCTATGGTCCAGTTGTGGTTTATGTGAGGCATGTGGCAATGTCACAGCTGCCACATGTATGCAGTCAACCATCACCCTTGGCCAGGAACGTACAACACATGTGTGGGATGCCACCACATAGCCAATCTGGGGACTGAGCACTCTGAACCCAGTAATGCCATACCCTGTCAGGTGGCATGTCATACTACAGTGACTACAATACCAGTCAAAATTGACCAAATAGACCAGCAAGACAGCACAGAGTTCAATAAATTTATTCAATACTTGTGTCCATAACAGACTAGTTTCGGCCAACAGCCTTCTTCAGTGTAACACAATATAGTCAAGTTACATTTTGATCATCTTTTAAATACTTATCCAGAGCCAATCACAATCATTTGCTCATGAATATTGAAAAATATTTTGGAAAATCCTCATTTTATAAAAAATACACATTTTATAAGAAATACAAGGGTACTGTGTACATTATAAAGTTGTTCCTAAATGTAAAGTGAACCACTCCAAAGAGGTGCAAACACCGAATTGAAAAGTTATAATAATATTGAGGTATAACCATTCCCATGTTCATATTGGTAAAGAACAGTTTTAGAGTAGCCGTAAACACTGGCTACTACTCCAATATTCATCAAGAGCATCAAAAGTGTAATGCTCTGATTACATGGTATGGCAAAATTGAAAAAATCAAAATAACAATACATGTATGAATGTGTGTGGATATACAAAAATGACCAAAATAAAACTAGAAGTAGTGACTGATGAAAAAAATATATAATAGTGTCAATAGTAAATGCAAATCAGCAACATCCACAATAAGAATCTCATATCGAAGAAAAGCCCATAACAAATATCATTAGCTTCCAAGACTGATGTTGTACTATTAAGATTATAGTGAAAACAATCCTAAAAATAGACATGAGCATCACAAAAAAATTTTTTTTGGTCATGATACATGGCCACTTGTTTACATGCTATAGTCCATCCGTCCTGTCGATACCCATATTTGGTCAATAGCAATAATCTTCAACTTCTCAAATCATTGATTTAAGGCACCAGAAATATTACATATCCGGTATTTGGGGTAATAGGGATAAGAGACCTGAACATTCTATATCCAAACATAAGGAACATCAAGGCATATATATGCCAGAAATAGGGTCAATATATACCTATATCAATTGAGGTATGCTATTATACATACTGTGTAATACATACTATATGCTATGTATATTTAAAGTGGGGCTCATAATCAATACCAGCCTAGATGCTAGATATATAATATCCTGAAAAAGTATGATCCGCTTGGTGGAATCAGTTGAATCGACATAAATGTTATCAAATACCATACTGCTTCTGTGACCAACTTCTCTTAAAGATGGTCATTCAACCCTGGATGAAATAAACCCCCCAATGTGGTAATCCAGTATTTCTCCTTTTGGTCCAATGAACCATGCCAGCCCTGTTTATTGGTTCTATCTCCAGAGATGCGGTCAATGACCATAAAGGTAAACCTAGCCTGAGGGTGTTTTAAGGTGTGTTGATATAGGCTAGTCTCTTTGTGGTTCTTGATATCGCTACGGTGTTCATTCATCCTTAGTCTCAAAGCCCTAGATGTTTGTCCAACATAAAACCCCCACAGTAACACGGCCAGGTACACCACCCAATCGCTACTGCAATTACCAAAAACCTTGATGTCAAAAATTCTACTGGTGTTGCGACTGGTAAACTCCTTAGATTTAAGCATGTATTGGCAGGATCCATGGCCACAGGAATGAACCAATAAGTTCATCACCATAGAGTGTCAGTTGTTTATGGGTCGTCCCCCCACTTGCCATATGTTTGAAATGTGAAAAGTAAGAACCTAAGGTTTTACCTCGTTTATATGAAAAGAGACAACGGGGTCCCAAGATATTCCGTAACTTTTCATTGGCCAATAAAATATTCCAATGTTTGTTAATAATGTTTCTAATCATATTAACATTTCGGCCATATGTGGTGATGAACCTGACATCTGTACTGCGTGATGATTTATTTTGATTCTTGTTGTGATATTGTAATAGATCTTCCCTATCAAGAGTATTGGCTCTACTCTGTGCAGACAGAATATCACATCTGTCATATCCCCTTTCGGTAAATCTCCGACCGAGATCCCTACTGGCCATTTGGTATTCCTCTGTGTTTGAACTGAGCCGTTTGATACGTATGAACTGGGATATAGGAATACTCCTGATGGTGTGACGGGGATGTAAACTTGATGCGTGTAACAGGGTATTATATTGAGGGTATTTACGATAAACCCTGGTAGACAAGGTGTTATCTGAATTCCTATATACAGTGACATCCAAAAAACTAATGCTGTTTCTATCATATGACACTGAAAATTCAATTCCCCAGATATTATCATTAAGATACTCAACAAATTCCCTTAGATAACACACATCAGCCCGCCACACCAACCAGCAATCGTCCAGGTAGCGTCTCCAAATGTCCATTTCCACCTGGAATATATTATGTGATGTATCATATATCATATACTCTTCAACATAAGCCATGAATAGGTCAGCGTATATGGGGGCAAAGGATGCCCCCATAGCTGTTCCTCGTAGCTGCCAGTAACATTGGCCTTGGAAATACAGGACATTCTTGTTTAATACATGTTCAGACATACATATCAAAGAGTGTTAAAGCCGGTGAATATAGATTAGCCCTTTCCAACCAATACTGTAAAGATTGAAGACCCCAATGTGGTATGCTTGTATATAATGATTTCACATCCAAGGTACATAAGTACCACTCGGGTTCCAATTGAGTTTCCCTAATAATTTGTAGAAAATGAGTGGTGTCCTGCAGCCTGGATCTTATGTGTTCCAATAGGGGTTTAAGATATTTGGTAAGGAAGGCCGACAATGGTTCAGTCAAAGAACCTATTCCTGAAACTATTGGTCTGCCTGGTGGTTTTACTAAGGATTTATGAATTTTAGGTAAAAGGTACAATATTTGTTTACATGGTTCAGAAACCATAAGTGAATCCAAACATTTCTTATTTATAATACCCTCCTCATGGGCAAGCCGCAAAAGCAATCAATTTCATCCTTAAATACTGGTGTAGGGTCTATGGACATTTTCATATAACACTTAGCATCTGACAATTCGTTAGCCCTTCCTGGACATAATCCGCAGTATTCCAAACCACAACCGCACCTCCTTTATCGGCAGGGACAATAACTATATCTTTATTGTCACACAGGGTATTCAAAGCTATCCTATCTTCAGAGGTTAGATTACTAGCCAACATGATATGTCCCATGTTCAAGTGAATATCCCTCAAGATACTGTCCATAAAAATGGACACGTATTTATTCATAGGAGGTTGGAATGAAGATTTGCCAAAACGGAACTCCCCAGAAGGTTCTGACTGATTATCCTCAAAAAACAGTCTAAGATTTAGTCTCCTACAAAAGGCCTGTAAATCCTGTACTATATGGTATTCCTGGCTAAAAAAAGAAGGAATGTAATTTAGACCCTTGTTTAATAATGCCATCTGTTCATCCGTCAATATGGTTTTGGATAAATTTAATACATTCTGAGTAGACCCTAATGTATCATCTATTTCAAGAAATTGTCCAATAGACCCTGAAGGGAGACCGGGGTATTTGGTCTTTCTGTGCTTCCTACCGCCCCGGTGTCCCTTGCTCCCTCTAAAGGGGAAATTTTATTGGTTTTCTTCCTGTTAGGCGAAGCCCTTTCCCCAGATGCCTCAAAATCAGTGAGGGAGGATTCATCACCAGAGGTGCTGTATGAACTCTCCCCCTTATTTTTAAGAATAGAGCGTGGTCTCTTTTTGGTGCGACTGGGCCCCGTTCTAATCTAATTAGTGTCAACAAATCTCACCGATCTACTGAAATCAAATGGTTTCCCCCTTTGGTAATCGGAAAAATCACGATGAAATTTCTTAATTTTACGTTCTTTTAGGGTTTTTTCATGCTCCATCAGTTCTGAAGATAATTTTTTTATATTGTCCTGATATTTTGGGGAGGATTCAAACTTATGAGCCTCAGAGCATATATTTTTGATTTCCAATATGTTGGAATCTACTGTCCTTTCATAATACTGTAACAAAATGTTCACAAATGTCATAGATCCAGTCTGAAGAGCCTCTTGCCAATCTTGATTTAGTTTATCATCTGGCTTCCCTACTAGAGGCTGTGTTCGTATTAAGTAATCCTCTGGGAGCCATATTTTGGGCCGAATATGCCTTGAATAACTTAAGATGCCAAATATTGGATCTGAGAGTCTTAAAGGCCCTAGTAATTGAATGGAAGAACATGTCACAATCTGCCAAAGAAGTATGAACCGTATTGCCTGGATCATTGCTTGGCAATTTTTCAATGCCAAATACTGCTATATCTTGCCGATCAGCACATAACCCAGATAGAATGGTATTTAGATCCATGATGTGAACAAAGTTTGATTATACTTCCAATGAAAACTGATGGAGCACAAAAATATCCCAGGAATAAATTACTTGAACAAACGAATTGACTATATTAGGTATACCCAGTCGCATCAACCAGAAAAAGTTGTTTTATAAAATATAAAGCTGATCCTAGGTAGAGAATCACAGGGGCGGCAGAAAGCACAAATAACACTATGATACAATAACACTGGTCCAAAGGCTCAATGTTCTACACTTCAATGGACATTATTGTCCACCAAAAACAGCACCTGTTTCTAGTGCCACAATAAGCCAGTATGAGTATTATTATTGACCAAATATGGGTATACGACAGGACGGATGGACTATAGCATGTAAACAAGTGGCCATGTATCATGACCAAAAAAAATTTTTTTGTGATGCTCATGTCTATTTTTAGGATTGTTTTCACTATAATCTTAATAGTACAACATCAGTCTTGGAAGCTAATGATATTTGTTATGGGCTTTTCTTCGATATGAGATTCTTATTGTGGATGTTGCTGATTTGCATTTACTATTGACACTATTATATATTTTTTTCATCAGTCACTACTTCTAGTTTTATTTTGGTCATTTTTGTATATCCACACACATTCATACATGTATTGTTATTTTGATTTTTTCAATTTTGCCATACCATGTAATCAGAGCATTACACTTTTGATGCTCTTGATGAATATTGGAGTAGTAGCCAGTGTTTACGGCTACTCTAAAACTGTTCTTTACCAATATGAACATGGGAATGGTTATACCTCAATATTATTATAACTTTTCAATTCGGTGTTTGCACCTCTTTGGAGTGGTTCACTTTACATTTAGGAACAACTTTATAATGTACACAATACCCTTGTATTTCTTATAAAATGTGTATTTTTTATAAAATGAGGATTTTCCAAAATATTTTTCAATATTCATGAGCAAATGATTGTGATTGGCTCTGGATAAGTATTTAAAAGATGATCAAAATGTAACTTGACTATATTGTGTTACACTGAAGAAGGCTGTTGGCCGAAACTAGTCTGTTATGGACACAAGTATTGAATAAATTTATTGAACTCTGTGCTGTCTTGCTGGTCTATTTGGTCAATTTGGATACATGGTTTGGACCGTGCAAACCCCCTTGCATAGGACTTGGTACGTGCTACAATACCAGTCAGACATAGACATGCACTGACAGCAATCTGAACACACTGGGCCATACTTGGAGACTCAGAATAGCATCCTGCCTGAGCATCACACACCTCCGCAGCTGGCACACAGGCATACGTTACGTCGGAACAGAGCACATGCCACACATGGCACACACATCCCATGTGCCACACACTCACAGCCTGCAGGGCTACACAACACACCTGCTACAGATGTGTCAGGTACCTCTCTTGGCCGCTGCAGTGGGGTCCCGCTCAACAGGCTGTACATGGTGAAGGTCACAGTGATATGCCTCTGGGGCACTATGGTCCACCACGAAACACATGCATAAAGGTCAGTCAGAGGCAATGGACACATATGACTCAGTCAGAGACCATGCCAGTATGGATGACCTGAGACATACCTCCCTGGACTACATGATAGGGAACATAGAAGGGATCTCTCAGCATGTGGCACAGGCCAGTATGAGCCTGATCTTGGTTGCCATCATACCCTCACCAGGTATGCTACCACTATATGTAAGAAGGGTGTTCTATGTCTACATTCTGCTCAATCTCCAATGTCATTCATAGGGTATCCACTGGCTGTCAACGTGTGCTCACATGCTAGGGAAGCCACAATGATTTGCGAGGGCCAGCCTGCACATGACACCCATGGCCCAATGTATATTGGCAAAGCCCCTTGATACACACATACTGCCTTATGCTGCAGGACATGGATTACATAGCCACCTCCGCGGGTATCATATAGGATAGGACACTAACAGTGATGCTACACAAAACCAGCAGTGTACACCGCAAGATGCATGCACCGGACACTGTCCTCAGCACGGTGAACTGCAATGTCTGTGCAGTACCAGAGTCCTGATTCATGGCTCACAGGTGCAACCCATCACTGCCAGGTTATACCTCATACCATGCCTGTTGTCCCCTACACATGTAACACACATGGACAGGGGGGTGGTATCCCAAGGCACCACAGATACACACACCTCCAGGTTGTTGGCACAGCACAAAGAATCAGGGCCTATTCATGTGCAGCTAACAGTGTGTCGGTCTGCCATCTGGTTCATAGCCTGGCACACACAACCCTCCCATACACAGGAAACCCACCTATCCTCCATAACAACACTGGCAATATGACAGTCTCAAGAACTGTCTTTATATGGCTGGACTGCATCCAGCCAAACATTGTGCGTGAGCATTACTGTAGCTACAACACACTAGTTGAAGGGTTCCCAGCATGTGGTCACTGAATTGCAGTGGAATGACATGTTTCCACTCCTACAACAGGTGGGAACATGCAGCACCTGTACATCGACTACATGTAGACTATATGGCCCAGACCAGATGTGTATCCCCTGCTGTAGGTATTTTACCATATACACCCACACTGTATAGACACATACCGCGTGCGGCCCCTGCACAGTAAGACACAGTCATATTGTTATGCATTGCAAATACCATTTATCCACTTGAGGCACGTGTCAGACATGGTAACTACTGCAGGTCACAGGTATTTATGTGTATGTGTCACACACATACATCATGTGTGCATTGCCATTGCTGGTTTAGGCAATGGCATGCATTGTTATGCACAAAGACCCACACAAGGTCATAATGTGTGACACAACCACACGTGGCAGTTGTGGGTTACCAAAACATACCTATCTGTACTCTGACAATGGTAACAGACCCAGTAGCAGAGCGCACTATTGGCTTTACTGGCCAACTAGCCCTGTTTGGCTGTGCTGATAATGTGGTGACATCCCCTGTGTTTACTGGGGGAATATGCAGCATCTGGTGTATTGTAGTATTTGCCAAAAGGATCTGTTTCTTCACACTTGCATTTACACACACCCTACTACCCCCCACACACACGCACTTGCCATTTGCAGGATTTATACCCCTACCTAACTATGTCATGACACGTGAGAGAGACGCATTAGCAAAGTGCACTATTTGGATTACTAGGAGGTTTCTTTTCTCTGGCTGTACTTATAGGGTGCTGACATCATCAGTGTTTGGAAAGGGTAATGTGCATCAGGTAGTGTGATCTCCTGATTGCCAAAACTAACATGTTTTTCATACATAATTGCACACACACAAACTCCCCACATCCAAACACACACTTGCAGGTTTCAAACCCCTACCTAACTATGTTACGACACTTGAGAGTGACGCTGTAGCAGACTGCGCTATTCGGATTACTAGGAGGTGTCTTTTCTCCAGCTGTATGTATAGGGTGCTGACATCATCACTGTTTGGAAAGGGTAATGTGCATCATGTAGTGTGATCTCCTGATTGCAAAAAAGCACATGTTTTTCATACAGAATTGCACACACACAAACTCCCCACATCCAAAAACACACACTTGCCATTTGCAGGTTTTAAACCCCTACCTAACTATGTTATGACACTCGTGACAGACGCATTAGCAGAGCGCGCTATTCGAATTACTGGGAGGTTTCTCTTCTCCTGCTGTACTTATAGGGTGCTGACATCATCCGTGCTTAGATAGGTGAATGTGCATCCTGTAGAGTGCCTTCACAGTTGCCAAAAGGGACATCTTTCTCACACAGACTTGCACACACACTAACCCCCTCCATACACACTGGGCAGTTGTAGGATTCAAACTCCTACCTAACTATGTTATGACACTCATGACAGACGCATTAGCAGAACACGCTATTCGAATTACTGGGTGGTTTCCCTTCTCCTGCTGTACTTATAGGGTGCTGACATCATCCGTGCTTAGATAGGGGAATGTGCATCCTGTAGAGTGCCTTCACAGTTGCCAAAAGGGACATCTTTCTCACACAGACTTGAATACATACTAACCCCCCTCCACAGACACTAGACAGTTGCAGGATTCAAACCCCTACCTAACTATGTTATGACACGCATAACAGACGCATTAGCAGAGCACGCTATTCGAATTATTGGGTGGTTTCCCTTCTCCTGCTGTACTTATAGGGTGCTGACATCATCCGTGCTTAGATAGGGGAATGTGCATCCTGAAGAGTGCCTTCACAGTTGACAAAAGGGACATCTCCCTCACACAGACTTGCACACACACTAACCCCCCCTCCACACACACTGGGCAGCTGCAGGATTCAAACTCCTACCTAACTATGTTATGACACTCGTGACAGACGCATTAGCGGAGCATGCTATTCAAATTACTGGAAGGTTTCCCTTCTCCTGCTTTACGTATAGGGTGCTGACATCATCCGTGCTTAGATAGGGGAATGTGCATCCTGTAGAGTGCTTTCACAGTTGCTAAAAGGGACATCTCCCTCACACAGACTTGCACACACATCAACCCCGCTCACTCACACACATACACTGAGCAATTGCATGGTTTGAACTCCTACCTACCTATATTATGACACTTGAGGGTGACGCATTAGCAGAGCGCGCTAACCGAATTACTGGGCAGCTGGTCTGCACCTGCAGTATTTATAGAGTGCTGACATCTTTATTTCTACAGAGGTATGTACATCTAGTACTACCTGTCAGGTGGGGGATAACATATATATGCATTTGCAGCCACCTACGTCAGGGTCAGATATGCACATCGCACTGGCAGGTTATGTTCTATACCATGCTTCGTGACCACAGGACCTGTAACACACAACACAACCAGTCCAGAACACCACACCCACATCCAGGACACACACTTAGCTTCCCTGGGAACAGTGCCGGGATATGCAGGTGTTCACATACACCATTCCAGTTGTTAACATCAGGTACAGGCATATTGTGTGTGAGAACTACTCAGGCCTCTACCACTTTACCCTACAGCCACTACAATTTGTGGGTCCATGTGCTATGGCAGAACCACACACCACAGCCACATGGGGGAATACATATTTCACCTGTCCATCTGCAACATGGGTACTCACTGTTCCACACCAGAGGTAGACCACCATTGTTGATATCTGACCATACCCACCTTTCCCTGGACATCCACATCCCATCCCTACCCCCAGGCAAGGTTGTCACTGCACACAAACTGTATTTAGCACAAGCAGACTCTACACTTGTGAAGACTGGGGTGGACGACTTCAAAGGACCCATGCTGGGGGACTATACTGGCCACTCAGCATAATCCTTGACAATTGCATTCTATGAGCATGTGTACGGTTTGCATTGATCATGCCATCCCACATATACCCATGACTGCTCCACAACAAGACACCTGTCAGGTGTACACCAGCCATATATGAGCCGTCCAACAGACAGAGTGAGCTAATACATTGTAGAGCTGTAGCCCACAGAGGGAGGACATCTGTGAAGAGTTCCGGCACGACACTTCATTCCCACATAATCATCACAACCCAGTGTTGACAGTGGAATTGTCCAGACAATGCAGATAGGGCTACCCTCAGTCTGTTATTGATGGCCACTTACTGTTAGAGATCCCCAGCAACCCTCTTCCAGCACACACCAACAACATGGCTGTGACTTAGCACATTCAAACCCTGGGATCTCCACTGTGCCCCTGCTTGACAGAGGCACAGCTCACTAGCCTCACACCTTGCCTTATGTGACCTACTTTACAGTGGCATAGTAGCCTACTGTACTGGGGGTGCAGATGCCAAGCACACTCTGGCTAAGCTGTCATTCCCTAGGGCAACAAGCCTAGTATTGACCTCTACACCCATATGTTCAATTGTCAGATGCACAATATTTGTTGTGCTGTTCTACTGTTTGCAGGTCTTTATTGCCATAGCATTCCCTGTTCCTAAGACCAACTTGTGTATCTGTGGTAGATGTTTGTATATGACGGCGATCCACTATATCACTTATGTCTTTGTAGTCATTTACTGTGTGCACTGGGCAGATTGCTGTGTTGTGGTTGGTTCCTGGAATGACACGTACAAATACCAGATATGTGTGGCCAACTGCTAAACGGAGATATGGCCTAAGTGTGTGAGCATGCCCAGTTCAGCCTTTCCATGGCATGTTGTCTGACATATGCCTCATTTATCAAAGTGTGCGAGCATGCCCAGTGTGAGCTTTCCATATGTTGCACTCTGAAGTCCACCACATATTTGGGTGTGTGTGAACTTCAACAATATCTCAAGTTTATGGTTGTGTGTTGGGTGTCATGTTGTGTACTAACTGGCCAACTGCTTCATGTCTGCCACAACAGGGATTATACTGTGCCTGCAGGGATTGCATGGGATACTTTGCAGACAGTTGTCAACATACTTTCATAATGACCTAACACTGTAGTATCGTATAGTGTACTGGTTCAGTACTTTCACTGTGGTGGACAGTATCCTTGGCTTTAGTCCTATCACTGCTTGACATCTTCATTGTGAGCACAACAGACTGTGTAGGGGCCAGTTGTGCACATATGACCATGTTGCATTATGTTCAGATATGGACTACCTACACCAGGCTCGTCCAACATTGGTAGTGTATTCCACAACATAGGTGGACATTGGCAAACACTAGCGATGTTCCCTAGGCCATTTCTGATGCTAGTCACAGGGTGTGTTTGTCCTTCGACACACATTGTAACTGGAGTTTGCCATGACATATGTCATGGTTAGTATACTGTGCCTCCGTCTACCTCTGACATAACAGTGATACCCAGGGTTAACCTACCATCTCCCATCCACTAATCGGGATTCCTCTTGAGGGGTGTTGATAGGTGACTCTCTGGCTAACCTGTACCGGGAGTTTACTCAAGAGTGGGGGTGCCTTCTGTGTTATGGATCATTCTGTACAGCTTGTCCTATGTATGTCAGTGCTGGGGTTCAGGTCTCTCATGTGCATAGCTCACTGCCATTCAGATTGTACAAGGTGCAGCATGTTCATTGATTCCAGCTTGGACATGGCTTCATACATCAGGCACAGCTTGCCTATAGCTGGGCAGTATGGCAGTGTGTGGAGCTGCAGTTTGTTTACTGAGGCAACACATGGCATCTGTTCATGCTCTTTGCTACTCCTGGTGGGGTACTGTTGTGGACTTTACAGTTGATGGAGGTGTCTGCTGAGGTATATCCCACAGGGGCTATTGTAGTCAATTGTGACGCTGATGAAGGATGACTGCAGAGCCACAGTGACCTCCCCTTATCTACATCTGACAACCTTCATGATTGGGTGGGTATATGGTAAGTTTCTGCGAACACTACAGCCACATGTTTGAACAGTGCAGGATATCTATCACCTTGTGTCCCCAGGTCTCTCATTACATGTTAGGTACGTAATGGGTTAACACCTGTGTGGTAATTTGTGGGCACTTACTGTATATCCACGGTGGTTGTCTATACACAGTTCTGCAATTAGCTTGCTGACATGGCTATGGCTCCAGTTGTCTGTTTGTAGGTGGCCCTTTTGCGGGTTGCTTGTGTCAGCTGGGGGTCGGATATGGTGGGCTGTTTGTACTCCTCTGCATACATGTTCAGTCACAGTCCTTCCATGTTGACCTATACCTATGGGACATATATACAGAATGGGGGGGGGGTCCCAGGACCAAGCCTTGTGGGATGCCACTCATATCTGCTTTGTAGTCTGACATGGATGCAGCATGTCTGACCATGTCAGTTCTGTCCTTGGTCTGGTTTGCAACCCCTCTACTGACATATGGGTATATATTTAAGCTGGTGATATATCCATACTGAACTCGTAGGGTATTGTCTAGAAGCATATGCACGGTCCAGCTACACTGTGTGGACCACATTGCCCTCATCAATGACCTTAATGACTGTTTCAAATGGGTCAAACATGTTTAGGGGCAGGATCTGCAGTTACGACAGCCACACTGTGTAGGGTCCGGTATCAGTAGGTCCACGATAGCTTTATGTCTGTGGTACATACTGATCCTTTCCATAGCTGTGCAGACCAAGCTTGTCAGGATCCTGGGGTGGTAGTTTGCAGTATCCATTCAGGCAACACCTTTGTTGTGAAGGACCACTGTTGTTGTACACTGCTCTTTGGGTACATATCCTGTGGTAAGGCTGACATTGGGCAGTAGTGTGATTTGGCATTCCATTATTCTTGGAGTCCATGTTGGCCTCAGCCCAGGACACCATCACATACCTTTGCTGCTGTGTGTTTTGCTTTGCAGATGATGGCTGTTACGTCAGCATCTGCAATGTCAGGGGACCAGCAGTCTGCTGGTATAGATATTTTGCATTCTGGGGGGGGAGGGGTTGCACTGCACCTGTCAGGTTGTATGTTAGCAATATGTGTGTGTGTTTGGTATGCTGTTTGTAATATCTGTGTGATTCGGAGCATATCTGTGGATTCCCAACATGGTTCCTGCCATCAGTTAAGTAAGCCTTGTGATTATGTTTAGTGCCCTGTACAATTTGTATCTTCATAGGTTCATGGGTTCATACTAGGCTATCCACCCTAGGGCATTAGTAAGCCAAGCCAGAGTGTGTGTGTCTTTCGCCGCCCCTTGCTGTGTGACTATTATGGCCATTTATGATTTTCTTTACCGTGCCTCTGTCTGGTCGTGACACAGTGAAGACCCCCAGTATACATGTACGATCATCCATCCACTTGGCAATATTCCTGTTGAGGGGTGTCAGTGAGGGGCTCTGCCTAACATGGATTGGGATCCTGTTTCTCGGTGTGGGGAGCCTCTGGGTTATGTATCTGTCCCTCCAGCACATCCTATTTCATTATGTGTTGAGACTGACATCTGTCACTCTCACAGCTCCAATGGCTTTGATTTCCTGTGGTGGAGCATGGGCATTACTCCTGTGTTGGACATGGCCTTGTACAACAGACATACAATGCCTCTGTGTAGGCAGTCTGTGACTGCATTCAGCTGGGGTGTCTACAGCCAGGCAGCATTTGACATATATTTGACACCCTTTATCCTCTTGGTGGGGTAACTTTGAGGTGTTCCGAACTGCTGCAGGTGTCACGTACGGTATATCCCATATGAGTCATTGTACTGGATTATGGGTCTGATAAGGGAACAGTACAGGGGCACAGTGACCTCTGTTGATGTAGATGTGAATCCTTTCATGATACGGTGTCCAATATCGACAATCTTCCTAGCCACATTGGCATTGTGAGTGTCACATGACAGATTACTGTCAACTTGTGTCCCTAGGTCCCTGATTACTCCTTGCATACATAATGGTTTACCACCTATGTAGTAATTTGTGAGTACCTTGTCTGGTATTTGGTGGGACATTCATACTGTCCAGTGTCTTCAGGATGTCTGGGTGGAGTTCTTGTGTATGAGAGTGTGGTCTGTCGCATGCTACAGACTGTACAGCAGTTTTGACTACACTTAGGTGCACATGGGTGGTCTCCGCTGCTTTGTGCATTGTCAGTTACCTGGCCATATGGGTGTCTGTGCTGCATATGGATACTCCCCCTCCTTTGATGTTTTGGTCCAGGTGTTGGGGCCATAACGCATGATATGTGGTATAACTTGGTAGTGCTGGTGTGCTATCAGTAGGCTTGCAGCAGGCTTCTGTCACTGCACACACATCGATGTTCTCCATACTGGGAAGTGCCTCAGGGGCATGCATATTGCAGTTTACACATCTGGCATTGGTCAACATTACCCTTATGTTTCTTACCACTTATGTTTTCTAGGGTGGTGGGTAGTCTTTTTGGCCTTGCCTACATATGGCTCTATGGAGGTGGCAAAGGCCTTATCCAGTATCCAGACACCCAGGGGTAACAGGTGCAAGCCATCCCTGGAACAGTAGCATGGCTTGTCATGCATGACATCTCCAGCAGACAGACATTAGACCCTCTTGGACTGACAGCTGTAACTGTGCCACCTGTTAAAGATGATCATTCTGTGTTTGTACTGTGGCATCATTCTTGGTGATGGTTGGATGCTGCAAACAGCCAGTGTCATACCGGCCTGGGGTACATACTCAGAGAGCTCATCCATGTCTCTTTTCATGTAGTCCAGGGAGGTACATCTCAGGTCATTCACACCAGCATGGACATTGAGTGCATCATATTTCTGCTTGCTTTGGGGTGACCTGCGTACTTGTGTTATGTGGCATATTGTTGCAGCCTACAGGCAGCTTTACTGCACCCTTTCCCTTGTTCAGTCTGGTGAGTGGGACAGCAGTGTGTCTGCCTATACAGACACCTATTACAACTGTATCAGGCATGTTGTTTCTCCTTCTGGCCTGTGACTGTTTGGCACACCAGCTTTGTGTACTATGTGTTGCATGTGCTATGTTTGGAGGTTGTGGTTGCTTGGGATCTGCTTTGGAGGCTTCTGTTGGTGTGGTGTGTTTGTAATTAGGGCCTCTGGGAATGTTTTTCTGTGTTTATGTGTTTGGTTTACAGTTGTGATAGGTCTATGTGGGACTGGGTTTGTGGTGTATGTGGTTACCTTCTCCTCCTGACTAGTTTTGACAGTACTGAGTTGGGGGAGCTCAGCCTCCGGTTTTGATACATGGTTGCATCTCTCACATATATTTATATTTATTGGGGGGAGTTGTGGGTTGTCTGTGTACTTGGGCCAGGTGTCACATTGCCTCTGAATTCACAGATTCTACTTGTTGTGGCTGGCCTTAGTGGATTGTATGTGTGGACATATTTTATTGCCATACTACTGATCAGTGATTACTTCCCTTTTTATGTTTGCTCTATCATGTAGTAGCTTCCTCATTCTCTTGCATGGTTTGGTAATGGCTGGAGTCCAGCATGCCAGATACCTGCATGTATGGCATTGTGTCTTGTTATTTGTGATTGCATACTCCAAGTATTCCTGGCTGTGTTCATGGAATGCCTGTATAACATGTTCTGCGGTGTGTCCCATATTCTGCACTTGCACAGGGCCTTTCGCGGATTCCACATCAGTTTGGAGGGGTGCAACCTATGCTTTACACATGTTTTTCACTGTGGTATTCTGGCCAGGGACTGGGGTCAGGATGTGTATATCCAGTGTGATTACTCTATGGTCTGGTCTTACCAGTGAGGGATACACTTCTCATCTTGCCATCCAGTACACATGTTGCTGATTATCACATCCAGTATGCTTACCCCTCTTGTGGGAGTGGTACATTGTTCCTGGGCATTTTGGTTTATGGATTCTGGGAACTTTTCTCCAACTGTGTTGGTGCTAGTATAATGCTCCCGGTGTATGTCTGGGTATTTTCAGTCAAGCAATATAATGTGGTTTGAGGGGCTTGATATATTCATGTATTCCAACATAGGCCAGGTGCAGTTCCTGGTATTAGGACAGTAGTCTGCAGCAGGCTATATACTGGGCGGCGGTTTTAGCCATTGGTATTTGACCATGGCTAAGCCATGCTGCTTCTTGTTGTGGTACCAACATGGGGGTGTGGTTATCCTTGACATTTATTGCTAGTCACCCTCCTTTTGTAGCTTGTTCCATGTTTTGCGACTGTACAGCACAGTATGAAGTGTGACCTGGTAGTGTTAGGGTGCTGATGTAAGCCTTGACCCAGTTTTCTATTACAGGACTGATATCTACATTCTCCATGCTGTGTGTGTTTACACTGCACACATCTTGCTGTTTAGACTTCTGGCATTGGGTAGCATTACATCTAGGTTCCTATCCCTTGTGGTACCTATGAAGGTGGGTTTGTGTTTTGAGACTTACCTATTCAGGGCATGCTGTGGGTACTGACAGCCTTTGCTAGTATCCATGGGGCATGGACTGATAGGTGCACGCCACCCCTAGCAGGTGGTGCATCATGTCATGCTCCGCATGTCTTCCCAGCCTGAAACACATTGGCTCCCCTTTGACTAACTGCATTACTTCAGCCAGTTATTGCACTTGATCATCCCATCGTCATTTTGTGGCTTCATGCTTGGTGAGGGTGGATGTTAGTCAGGGTCCTCAGGTGTGCATATAGTACATGGTGTTACATTACTTCACACATGGTATTCATGCCTCAGGTGGTGCTGCAGAGCTGTCTCTGTCAGATGCGCATATTACACTCCCTGTACATGTTTGTGAGCAGGTCATGTCATTTTAGGCATCCATGTTATTATTTGAGTGAGTCAGAGGGGGTATCATTCCCAGGGTTCCTACTGAGCCAGTGTATGTGCTATGTGTTGCCTCTTTGCCAAGGCCAGGGCATACTGGGCATGCCTCCTTCTGCCTACTGGGGCAGGCTCAGGTTGTTCCTCCACCGAGTCACGCTCTGCCTGTGATGGCCTTGGCAATGGTGGGGGGCTGTTTGGCCCAGCCCTATGCTTGTCCTGCTGCAGCTGTTTTCTCAAGATCATATTATGTAGCATAGCACATACCATGATGATTTGGGTACATGTAGTTGGTGTGTACTGCAAGGCTCCACCAGATGTGTCCAGACACTGGAACCGTGACTTGAGCAGCCCAAACACACGCTCTATTACATTACATGTTTGTGCATGTGCCTCATTATGGAGTTCCTGTTCAGGTGTGTGTGCGTTTCTGATGGGTGTCATCAGCCACGGCTCCAGTACATAACCTGCATCCCCCACTAGGTGTCCGTGTGGGATGTCCCCATTGGCAAATGTCTGGTACAGCTGCGTCAAATGCCAGATGTGGGAATCATGATAACTCCCAGGGCAGCCAGCACACACATTCATTATTATGCCCTGGGCATCACACACGACCTGGCAGTTGATGGAGGGGAAGCCCTTGCGGTTAATGTAGGCCCTACCCTGCTCACCGGCTGGTGCTTTGATGCGTATGTGCGTGCAGTCTATTGCACCCACTACCTCAGGGTATTCCGCTATTTGATGGAAGAGACGCATATTGCTGGCCAATACCTCACAGGCATTGGGGAAATATACATGATCACCGACATGTCCTGACATGGCATCCAGGAACTGGTGCAGTACCCTGGAGGCTGATGCCTGTGATATCCTCATCATATCACCAGTTGGTCTTTGGAAGGTACCTGTTGCTAGTATTCTTAGGCCAACACATACCTTGGTTTCCACTGGGATGGGTTCCCCTCTGTTGGTTCTGTGTGTGAGGCATGGCCTGCACAGCTCAACTATTTGCTGCAGGAGCTCTCTGTCCACTCTATAGCGCTCTACTATCTCCAGCTCATGTAACCCGTGGTAGGTGACCCTGGGCCTGTACACTCTTCTCCGTCTCCTCACTGTGGGTTGTCTGGCACCATCTGCATTGACACCACCTTCAGCAAGTCGCCTATGTCTCATTATGACAGCTATAGCAGCCCCTAACATTTCTGCTCTGAGTTAAGCTTTTTCAGTTTTCACTTCTAATAGCTTACTCCTGTCTTGCAGTGTCTCTTGAGAGAAACATCCTGCACTGCTGTTTGCAGAGTTTTAACTGCTGGGCTGGGCTACTATTCTGCCTGTGTAATTGCCTGCTTCTAATTGTTTTCACCTGCTAGCTCCAGCAGTATTCCCTGCTAGCTTCCTACTAATTCAGTTGCTTCCTTCTTCCTTTCTGTTTCCTCAGGGGGGAGCAGCATGCATACCAGCAGAAACACGCTCACAGTGGCTTACACATGCACACACATGCTTACACGGTTTACAATCGTCTTATTCGGGTAAAAACGCGTGCACACCCGTGCAAACAGTGTTACAAGTCTGCCAACAGGCTTCTACATGCTCAGTCTGCCCTACACGCGCGCACACCAGCGCAAACAGTGTTAAACATCTACCAACACGCTCCCACATGCTCAGTCTGCCTTACACGCGCACACACTGCCCTACTCGCGCTTCATAGTGTGCACATGTGCGCATGCACGACCAGCAAGAAACGTTAGTGTAAGTAACAGTGTACACCTTCCATTTCTTGACTTTCCCATGCTTATCTTGGGGCACTCCTCTTTCCCTGATCTGTGTCTGTCATCTGTCATGTTACACTGACCTCCAATGAACTGCATTTCTTTCTACCATTCCCCCCTGTGATGTCACCTATCTCCTACTCTATTCCTCCCCCTTATGTATCTCTTACACTACTCAGACTGTGCTCATTTGCTATGTGACTGTGGGATTCAGTATCCTAACCCTCATTTACATGAGATTGCCTACTAATGCTTAGTTACATGTCTTAGACTCAGCTTCCCCCCTTAGCAACCACTACACAGTGGCCATGTTGTTTTTGGTCTGCTGGTCCCTGCATTGTCATTCCATGTATTGCATAAAACCCACATTTGTGGGTTTATAACCTTCATTTTTATGTTTTATGCAGCGCAGCCCGTTTGCGCGGGGCTGCGCTGCGTTTAAACATCGTCGATCGCCGAAAAAAAAATTATATTTTTATTATTTTTGCATCGGGTTACCTTGCCAATGGCCACATATTTGGCCATTGGCATGCTGTCTGACACATATGCACCCTTTATTTGGAGTTGACATGGCTCCATTGTGAATTTTGCAGAAACGTACTCAGTTGTCAACTGAGTACATTTTTGCAGCTAATACGTCTCTTACACGGGCTGGTTTCTGCTTCGTGGCTCACTAATATACCTCATTTGCATACCTTTCAGCTGCAAGTGAGGTATTTAGCATGTCCACGCCCAGTCCGTGTAAGAGACGTTTTAGCTGGTCTCTTACACGGAGTTTAGGGCTGGTCCTGGATCGCGAGGCTTGCATGGAGTGTTACATGTCTCTTACACTCCGTGCAAGCCTTCGTGAATCCTGCCCTATATTTATAAACAAAAACTTCTTAGGCGGAACTGCATAAAAGGAAGCCAAACCAGTGTTGAGCATTTCTGCTCTTTATTTGTGTGAAAAACTTAATTAAAAAACTAAAATGACTATATTTAGTTGACATGGTGCACACCGATAAATATCCATACAAGTATATGATGTGTAATGAACAACAGTAATGACTACTCTACATGATGATTGCACTGAAATTATATAACTAACATTACTGTCCCATAAGAACGTATTGCAACTTTAAAACTAACATTACTGTCCCATAAGGATGATTATTACATTCAGAAGAAAAGTTGTCAAGTTGCATTCACCACATGCCTGACATGAGGGCATATGCAGCACTGACACAACCACAACACACAGATGGTATTAATCTAGGGTGAACTACAAAAATGACTGAATGTACTCATCAAAATAAAAAAAAAACAAAGTATGTAGTAACACAAATTTAAATAAATCACATTGGAGATCAGGATGACATTTGTTGTCGTATGTGCACATTCGTTAGTAGCAGCATGCCTTATGTCTAAACAACACCCATACATAGAACTACTGCTTATTTGCAAGATAAATGACATTATGAATATGCAAAGCCACTCTGTCCAGGTTGTGAGTAACATTAAAGGAAGCATCAATTGCCATATAGACAATCAGACTAAAATGATTAAAACACGCACATATATGCTGAGGTGCCACTAAGAAAGTAATATGAACTGATAAAACAGTAATATGTACAACTTCTAATACATGTGAAGATATCCCTTTTCTGCCGTGTGATTTATTGCTCATCTCATAAGTAAGGGCATTGCCTCCAGAAACAAGGTTAGAACCCCCTGTACTCTTCCCTCATCATGCCAATAATGTGCAATGCTTCCTTTGGTATATTTCTTTCCAAACACCTGCAGCAATTGGAGAGACCGCAAAGTTTCCTTACGAAGAAAATTCAGGGTCTTCAAGATCTGTCTTATGCGGACATATTGAAATCATTGTCACTTTACTCTGTATAATACAGACTGCTCAGAGGTGACCTGTGCCTTGCATATAGAGCAATATCTAACCCAGCTTTGATGGAAATGCTGCACATTCACAAGTCAAATGGCGCATGGGTCACTCACACAAAGGACCATAACTTGGTATGTGACATCAACAGAACTTGCTGGAGAGACAGATTTGTCTCACAGAGGTCGACCCATCTTTTGAACAAGCTTTTTCTTCATGTTAAACAAACCCCTCATTGGCCCTATTTAAGTGCAATTTGGATGATTGAATGAGTAACTGGAAATTCACCCCTGAGGTTCTACCTGTGTCCCTTGAGTAACTGGAAATTCACCCCGGAGGTTCTACCTGTGTCCCTCTTGGATAGGGGAAATAGGTGCTGATTTTAGTGTCTGCTTGAATCAGACACCCTTGGGAACATGGATTGATTTGACTAGCCTTGTAAGGCCCCTGGGGCCATTAGCCTAGTAACCTCCTATAATCCTATGACCATATATATGAGTTCCAGTATACTGTTGGGATGTTTATTCTGATATGTTTATAGGCACCATGACTCATTCACATATAACATCTAGATGCCCAGTTGGGCGGCTATCTATAATTAACTATTACATTGTATTTCTCATTACAAGTAACTTAATGATAGTAACACATGCCTACATGAAATACTTAGGAATCCACATTCAGTATAACACCATATCTGTTCAGTAAATGATAACAGCATGTAATAGCTGTTAGGGTGTGAATTATGACGTTTACTGTGGACACACAGGGGCTGCTCTCAAATCTATGCAATCCTCTGGTGATGGTCATCCCAGTCCCAATGATGAAGACTGTTATATCAATGGTAGACCTGCATGACAGTCCTGTAGATACTGGTGCATCCTTGGATCTCCCTAGCAATCTGGTTTCAAACATTAATTTGAGCACCATTCTGTTGACCTGCCCACATCCTCTGCTCATGTCCCACATAGACTGCTTTCATTTAGAGGGTGTCCTTGTCAATCCATTTAGGTACTCAGATGTGCCACAGCCTTCTCTTTGTCAACATCATCTTCACCTTTTTCAAAAATCTAGAGAAGAGCACCCTGTACAAAATGTTTACTTAGGTACCACTCAGGTCACAAGTAGAAAGGGTATGATCCAAAAAAGTGTCAGTATCACAGGTTAAATGTGGAACATCTAGAGCAGTAGCATTCTATTGGTAGGCATCAGGCACATGTTCCAGATGTTCACATTCAATGATAACCATTTGGCATTTGCCAAGCACATGTTCCAGATGTTCACATTCAATGATAACCATTTGGCATTTGTATGTTTAAGATAAACTATGGGTTAATGTGCCGAGATTTGAGAACTTATGCAGATGTTCATGGATATGATTTCAAAACATCGTATGCTAATAAATCTCATTATCTATGCATGGTCCAAAAGGTACTTAAAAGCTGTTTGCACTGAGGTATCCTCACTTTAGGTATACCTTCCTGGCTGACACTATAAGTATAAGGTAAGCTGTCATGAGGGTCAGCTGTTTGAATTGTTATTGTGAGCTACTGTTCTTAATATTACTCTATGATAATGTCATGAGTGTACCTTGTAGCTCATATCTCATGTAGCTTGAAATATAAAAGCGTCAGCACATCAATATGTTAGTTACATAAAAGGTGGTGGACTGGTGGTAACCATCCCCAATATGCATGCATATATGGCTACATGTCCCTCGTTACCTTGGAGGTTTTCCCCATATGCAGGTGTATGGCTACAAGCTCAACAGCCCAGGTGAACTGCTGATATTGATGGAATCCACCCTTATCTGCTGGTACTGCAGTTTCACCTGTAAGTCTATAGTACTGTTTGCTGACAAATTACGGTTTACTGGAGTGTCCATAAATCATATGTACAAAGTATCATTTATGGATATTCACTGATGCTTACTCCTACATTGGAAGCTGGTATGCCATTGTATCTTCTAACTTGGTTGTTGTTTTCACATACAGCAATCACTGTTATGATGTTCATGTTCTTATGCTTATAAAGTTCTGAGGTGCTGTTGGACACATACAGCTACATATGTTAGTTACATTTGGGTACATAACATGATTGTGTTGATCTTTGTTAATGGATACATTGACATCTGTGACATATCCCAAATGGTTGATATTGACTTGGTAGTGATAGGTGGCTATGCATTTGACTGTGATTAAATGATTGGTGTTGCTTCTGCAGTGATATCGTGGTGGTTATTTAATTGACTTGTTTTTCTCAACTTTTCTACAGACCTGGGTTCTAATCCCACCTCTGCATATATGACATGTCATGACATACAATCAGCAGCTGATACATGTCATGCATGTTTCATATGCTCATCTGTATATGATGGCAATGCACATGACATCTATTCATTTCCATAGCATTATAATGCATAAGAGCACAATTCCATTTACATTTGCTTTAAGAGTTGCTCTGTCAATAAATGCATTTCATGTGTATCTTCTGATATGTGAAAATCGTCTTTTTACAGATGTCAACATGGAATCAACACTATCACTTTTTCTATATGAAAACAAAATTATTTTGGAGAGACTGTGTCAACATGGTCAACATTTTTAGGATGGATGGCCTGTACATTTTGGAGGAACCAAGTGTGCAGGGACATTACAAACATGGTGAATGGTGTGGGTGGGAATAATGACTACAGAGAAGCCTGTTGTCTCTGTTGCTCTGACATGATCTGGCCTGCAGCTAACAGACTCAAACACTATGAGAAGGAGAGAAATGCCACTGGTGGTGGGCCACCTTTACCTCCCTTGGATGAGACATTGATATTCCTGGCCTCCCACCATAACACCTGCCAGGATAATTGAATACCAGGAGGAGGGATTGAGGTAGGTGGTCCAGGACATACAGGTATGTTCACCATTCACAAACACAACAGCATAATTAATTTTTCATTCACGGACATTCATTCACACACCATATCTGTTTTTATTCATGTCACACAAGAACATTACAGATGTGGGAAGACCTGGTAAGACTACTAGCATTTTATATTAAATAGACAATACTTAGATGACACTGTCAGCACCATTTGCACTGCTGTTTTATTTACTTGTATAAAGCAACCAACATCTGCCTTGTGCCAACACACAGGTACATGTCTCTGCAATAAGGCTGGTCAATATCCTTTGCCTGCCATTGCCCTCTATTAGGAGAGAAATGTCCTCACCTGTTGTTTGTATTCCACTTTTACCTACTTATTACACACAATGCAGAAGGCTGCTAGCCTCATTTGAGGAGGACAGACCCGTTAAGGCAGTCTATATAGTTGCTATACTGTGGATATCTTTGAGTGCAACCATGACCTTTATATGTAGTGAAGCTTTACTCATTTTCACAGGGTCATCAACATCTGCCCAAGGCTGGCACATATTAGTACAGTGGATATAAAAAAGTTTACACACCCCTGTTAAAATACCAGGCTTTTGTGATATAAAAAAATGAGACCAGAATAAATCATTTCAAAACTTTTCCCACCTTTAATGTGACCGATAACCTGTACAATTCAATTGAAAGACAAATAAATCTGTTAGGGGAAAAAATATAAAAAATAAAAAAATGTACAATAACCTGGTTGCATAAGTGTGTACACCCTTAAACTAATACTTTGTTGAAACACCTTTTGATTTAATTACAGCATTCAGTCTTCTTGGGTACACACCTGCCATCAATTAAAGAGCCTCTGATTAACCCCAAATAAAGTTCAGCTGTCTTTGTAGGATTTTCCTGACATTTACTCAGTTGCCTGCTACAGTAAAAGCCATGGTTCACAGAGACCTTACAAAGCATCAAGGAGATCTCATTGTTGAAAGATATCAGTCAAGTGAAGGGTACAAAAAATTTCCACAGCATTGGATATACCATGGAACACAGTGAAGACAGTCATCAAAAAGTTGAGAAAATATGGGACAACGGTGACATTTCAAAGAACTGGACATCCCTCCAAAATTGATGAAAAGACAAGACAAAAACTGGTCAGAGAGGCTGCCAAGAGACATATAGCAACACTAAAGGAGCTGCAGGAATTGCTGACAAGTACTGGTTGTGTACTTCATGTGACAATCTCCCATATTCTCCTTATGTCTGGACTATGGGGTAGGGTTGCAAGATGGAAGCCCTTTGTTACACAGAAAAACATCCAGGCCCGGCTAAAATTTGCAAAACAATACATCAAGTCTTGCAAAAGCATGTGAAAAAATGTGTTATGGTCTTATGAGACCAAGGTTGAACTTTTTGGCCACAATTCCAAGAGGTACATTTGGCACAAAAACAGCACTTCCCATCACCAAAAGAATAGCTTCCCCACAGTGAAGCATGGTGGTGGCAGTATCATGCTTTGTGGTTGCTTTCCTTCAGCTGGAACTAGGGCATTAGTCAAGGTGGAGGGAATTATGAGCAGTTCTACATACCAGTCACATTTGGCCAAAACCCTTCAGGCGTCTGCTAGAAAGCTGAAGATGAAGAGGAATTTCACATTTCAACACAACAATGACCCCAATCATACATCCAAATCAACAAAAGAATGGCTTCACCAGAAGAAAATGAAAGTTTTGGAATGGCCCAGCCAGAGCCCAGACCTAAATCCACTAGAAAATCTGTGGGGTGATCTGAAGAGGGCTGTGCACAAGAGATGCCCTTGCAATCTGACAGATCTGGAGTGCTTTTGCAACAAAGAATGGGTAAATATTGTGAAGTCAAGATGTGCCATGCAGATAGACTCCTACCAAGGAAGACAGAATGTTGTAATTAAATAAAATTGTGCTTCAACAAAGTATTAATTTAAGGGTGTGCACGCTTATGCAACCAGCTGATGGTACTTTTTATATTTTTCCCCTAACAGATTTGTTTTTCAATTGAATTGTACATGTCATAGGTCACACTAAAGGTGGGAAAAGTTTTGAAATGATTTATTGTGTTCTCATTTTATATATCACAAAAATCTTGCATTTTAACAGGGGTGTGTAAACTTTTTATATCCACTGTATCTGCAGTCAGACAGGCTGGTCAATATCCTTTGCCTGCACTGCCTGCTGTGAAGACAGCTCTGGTAAGGCATATCTTTCATTACAACTAAGATCTTTATATTTAATATTGTTTTGTTCACATACATAGGAAATGATGTCAGCTATCTTGTGTGTGTATCTCTGCTGTGCTGTGCTGTACTGTATGCATCTATTTTAATACTTCAAGATGGTCATGCATGTGCTTACTACTGTGTTGTTGGTACGTGCCTCTTTTTACTTCACAGCTGAATTTCAACCCTCGTGATTAGAGATGGAGTCAGAGGAGGACATGTTGGTTATGTCATCATGTATTTTTTTTTTAACACTGGCCTTTATATTTGTTTGATATTTGAGTAATATGGTTTATCACTGCTCTCTAAGAGCTTGGCAGCATCCAGAACCCTGCTGACCCGGTAAATCCATATCATCATAATTAGTCATTTTAGTTAGATACTTCCTGATTATGCCAGGCATATCCTATCTTCTATGACCTCTGTAGATAAATATGACATGTATCATCTGTCTGTATTTGCAGCACGTCCACTTCCTGCCTCCTCCACTAGCCTCCCACGGATTCTGAGGTGTGATGTGATGTGCCTCAGACTGATTGTACAGCCAATGGTACATAGTAAATTACATTGGGTTCAACATTGTCCAGCCCAGAAGGGAACAGTCAGGTGGTTCATGTTATAGCCTCAAACTGAGTGGATAGTGTAGCTGGTCAATCTGGTAATGCAGGGGCATCAGATATTGGACATGATGATGCCTGTGTTTCCATCCCTGTCTTATGTTGAGTCTGGTAGCGATGGTGACTCTACCCCACAACAGACTGATAGGGGTCCATTGGATTGCACATGGGTATGTAGCTGATATGTGTGGATGCATGTCAGATGATGTACACTTACCATTACAACTACATGAACATTCATAGAAACATCATGACAATGGCCTGTGTGAACATAACCATGCTATCAATCATGTACTACACCAGCTGTATGTGTTACATGAGGGTTAAAAGTGCAGACATGGAGAGGTCATGGGAGCATTGGCTGCACAGTATGACAGAGTGGTATCTGTTGCACGCTGTGTTGAAAGCTTGTTATGGTGGTGCTAGAGCAATGTCATAGTACAAACTTGTGGTTACATACCCTGACTGTCATGAGCAGATTACCATCAGTTGGGAGAGGCAGACCCCACTGGGAAGACCCACACTTGGCCCTTGAACATCATTGTCTTTGCAGCAATGTGCATGCATATCTGCTGTGGGTTGATCTATTCAGAACCCAATAGTCATGTCCAAACAGGAAACACCACAGTACTACTCATACTCACATTGTGTCTCAACCTGTTAGTGTCACCGCATCCAGATCCTCAGTACAGCACTGTGGTCAGAGGGTTTCTAGATTTGGAAGGGTCAGTGGCGTGAGCTATCAGTGTGAGTGCCCTAGACTACATTAGAATAACACTGGCAGTTGATCCAATAGGTGTCCTGTTGCATCATTCTAACCCTGTGGCAATGTCAACCGCTATGCTGACCAATGCCTACTATACATGTAAGTGGTTTCTCAAATGTCTGAGGCCACATACTTTTTCACCTCATTTATCTGACATTAGTGACTGTCTTCATGTTCTGTTATGTTGTACATATTTGTCATTGTGATATTTTAGGTAATATATTTCAAAGTGCACTGCTATATTTGACAATCACCCTGCTTAGATTTTAGCAGCTCTTGCTAGTTGACAAACTGTGAGCATTTCTTCCAGTCTTTGGCATATTACCTTATTCATATGTCATTAATTTATACTGAACATTTAATTGTTGTCCCCCATTACTGTATGAACCAGTATACTTCATTGTGCATACCGATGATACTTGTGGCATTTTATTCTGGTGTTGCACGTGCTTCCCTTTCAGCACAATGTTTACCTCTGTTTACATGGTCACATTTGATATCTAGTGTACTTCCCATTTGTGTCTTTCATTATGTACCTGCCTACATATATACATATAAGACTATGTTGCAGCATCCTGTTCGATGATGCATCTTTCATGGCTGATGTGTAATTCCTGTCAGTGATTCTTTGATTAATTGCACATATTTGTTCATCTGGCTGACTCATGTTGTTGTACCCACCTGTACATTATAGTTTTGCCTTATGTGCAACACTCCAGGTTAGGCATGCCCTGTAATATTTGTATGTGCCATGTCAAGTATGCGGCTTTGTTGTTGGCCCTTGCCATGTTGTCAGTACTGCTGCTATGTGCTGCATAGGATACTCGTCCTTAGGACATGTGTGATGCATCTCAGTGTTATCATATAACCCCTGTAGTTAGTTTCTATTCATTATGGTACATTGCCCCGAGTGCATGATCCTACATTTAGTGTGATAATGACAGTTATATTGCTACCTTCACACAATAATTATATGCTTGATGATATCTTACCTGCCCATCAACACCTTCAGTTATGCACACCTTTGTGTGCCTCACATAGGCCAATGTGGTCACCTTTGGTGGTTACTTGCATAAAGTGGTCCTGTGGTGAATATTCTTCTGTAGGAATCCAGATGTGTTTGTTTCTATGGCATATATATAGGTGTATAAGGTTTGCAGGTGACTACTGTGGTTATGGTATGTATGATGTTCAATCTTGACAGTTATTGGGCTTTTTTCAGTATTTGTGTTCAGTGCTGCTGTACTAGAACAGCACTGTATGACCATCACTGTTTTATCTGTGTACTTCCGTATGTGTGGCTTGTCATGACCCAATGTTGTGAACTAGATGCTGCTGTGTTGTCTGAGTTAGAACATACACATGCAGCCTCTGTTGTCTATGCCTATTTCTTCTCACCCCTGTATCCTCTGGATCATCCTGTGACAGCTCTGATAGCTCCACATCAATCATCTCAGGTTCTTGGGTAGGTCACCCACACCCGTGGCTGTCAGGCCACCTTTTTTGTATGTCGTGCAGCATGGCACAGTCAGTGACCATCTGTGATGTTTTTTCTAGTGCATATTGGAGTGCACCCATGGATCTGTCCAGACATCTGAATCTTGCTTTCAGGACTACAAACACATGCTCAATGGTGTTCCATGTCATGGTGCATGCCTGCTGTGTGCATCCTTGGCAAGCATTGATGAGGCTGTGTAAGGTGTCATAAGCCATGGATCCAGTGGATAACCTGTTTGCAGAGTGTGTAAACACATATTTAGTCCTCATGCTTAATGTTGACAGGATTCTGCTTACATCATAAATTTGGTTCTGTGCTTACTGAGTAGAAGCCCCTCAGGGAATTTGCCATATTGGAAAGCAGCCTTCAGATCACTTTCCCTCCATTTGATGTATTATGTAAACTACCAGGAGGTGTTGCCATTATACTGGTAATGAGGCCATCTTCAGAGCAAACAACCTGACAACTGAGTGATGGCCTCCCATTTCTACTGATGTAACATCAGCATCAGGTGCCACTGGAGTTTTGATTGGGACATGGATGCAAATCATATCTCTCACCTGTACACTTTTTGCAGAATTTCCATATTTATGCCTCATATTTTGATCTGCTTTTTATAAAATTGTAGTTTTCTGTCAAATAATCACAGATCATCAAAGACTGAAGTTTGAAAATAATGACAGATGTTTGAGTTTCAGACATCATACCCTTCAAAAAGGTTCATGCTAATGCAAAACATGTTACTCTGTCAACTTTCTACATTTGTAAGAACAATATTTAAATATCGTCCTTATTTTTGGGTCTTTGTCCCACGTTTATTTATGACTTTGTCCAGATTTCTTGTTCTAAGAATTTGAGAGGTATAGGTGCAATATATTGCACTGAGGCACAGAGAAAGTTGGTAAAGGCACTAAACTGTTCTATAGCAGTTCTACGCTCCATGGCCATTGTTGGAAAGTAGATGAAGTCTTCCAGTTTCCTGTACATTATTACCAGGAAATGTACTAGAATGTGACTGGTGGCTATCTGGGACACTCACACAGCATCAGCTTATGCCACTGAAATGTCCCAGAGAGCAGTATACAAGACTCAGACACATTTTTTGTTTCTACTGAGACTGACTTACCCTGCAGACAGTGTGAAAGCATAGGGTGCAAAATTCCTGCACACAATCTGCACCAACTCTCTACCTAACCTGTATCTAGCCATCTATTATTTCCAGGTCAGAGAGGTGCCTTCACTGTGGTCTGGCTCAGCAGCTTGCTGGCTGCCTTCTGGAATGCATTTGCAGATCATCCTCTGTTATGGCTTATAGTACCTCAGACTGCTGTAATGCATTGAAAGCAGCTTGCATTTTTATAGAAATATACTGAGGAATCCACAAGATTGCTAGGCAATTCATAACAGTTTTTTTGTGCAAAATTTTTAGCATGTATTGTCTCTGCTGAGTGCTTTCATAAAATTGTTGGTGCACTAGTTTGTTACATTTTATTGTTGTTAAGCAAATCCATTGTGTTTTGGAACATGATGGGCATGTGCAGAGTTTGAAGTTATCCTACACTGAATTAATTAGTATTTGCTGCTGTCATTACATCTGTTACAGAATTGTGTTCACTACTAATATATCACCATTTTCCTTCTGCCTGTTGTGCTGTCTAAAATTTCTTTTGGAATCTGGCCAATTGTATACCATTACATATATGACAACTTGCTTTTATTCCTTTCAGTATGGATTAAAAGACTTTGTGAAGTTAGTTGTTACAACTTCATATATAATAAATTATGGTGTATGATATGCATATGAGATTACAGATTAATTGGATTTTTTAAAAACTAAGATAATCTTTAATTAATGCATATAATAGGGATTTTATTATCTTTTGAAAACCTCTTCATACATATTATATGACGGCGCAAAACAGAAATACACATTCCAAAAAGTTAAATAACTGTGCTCCCAGTGGTAAAACTGATTTATAAATGTGTCTAAAATTGAATTACTTTGCATCTTGCAATTTCATCTGCTTCATAGTGAACACTTAACCTTGGTAAATTAATTTGATAAGCTCCATTTAAAATGTTTTAATCAGATGACTATTTTTCATGGGTTATTTAGTTAAGCAATTTTTTGCCAATGAACCAGTAAGGCTTAAAATGGTATCTAACTTATGGTTTGGCAATAGGCATTTCTCATTAGTAGTGCATTTTAAGATAGTGTGTCACATAATGGACTATAAGCAGAAAGATGAATCATAATCTAAAATTATGTAGTTACAGTACATCTCATTGTAACAGATCTACAACTGTTTATGTGGTCCATTTATTTTCATTGATGGTGATTCATGTATTAGGTCACAATCTTTGAAGAAAACCACAACACGTTTCAGAGGCTGCTGTGGGAGGTATCGTACAGTCACTGCATTTATTTACAATCAGAGTTCAGCATGTTAATTAATGTAAGATATCTCAATCATGTTACTTTATGATGATGATTAGTTGCATATTTTATTAGGTTCTTGTTATAGGTGTCCATTATTATATTAACATCAAAGGAATGACATTCTGTTATTTCATAAGCTTTGTCTCTACATAAATGCACTGATTATAACCTGTTTCTGTAAAAAAGAAACCGCCAAGGCAAGGTGGCAGTTCTCAACAGTATGCATACTAATAGCCAGTAATTCACAGAAAAGTACTATATTTAAATGAAATTATTGCAGAATTTTTGGCAAATGCATCTGCTTTTATTTCCCTCAAATAATTTAACTGTTCTGTGGCAAGAGTTCATTGCTTAGCTGGTATTCATATCATGTCTCATTTAAACTTTAGAAAGCATGCAGCATAAATATGAAATTACATGATGACAATGACTTTTTTTTCTATTTTTTAGAAGAGCAGTTTATCCATAAAATGTGTACTGGGTCTCTTTCTAGCTTTATGCGACATCCAGCAGCCTAGTTATGCAAAGAACTATCTCACTCAGCAAGCACCTGAATAATACAGCTGTGCAGTAACACTTTTTTATGTGAGACCATATACAATAAAAACACAGGGTTAAAGAATATGAGATGAGTTCAGGTGCTGCTAGGGGATAGAATTATATTTTTCTTTCTTTTCAAGGTAAACCCCATTGGTGATCCCCATTGTGCATATGTGTGTTTGTTTACAGTTGCACCAGGAGCTCTTCACAACTAAAATCATTTACTTTCCAGTGGAACACATTCTATCTGAGAATGACAGAATCAAATCCATTTCTAAATGCTGAAGTTCATTGCAAAATTTTAGAAATGGCATTTTATATTGCAATTCTACCTCCATAAAGAGTAAAAATTTAGATAGTAGGTGATAATAAAATGCTTACAGCTTAGATATTAATGTTTCCATATGTTTTTTTTTGTATGATATGATTGATAAGAGAAAGATATAATAATGTCATTTTTGTAATGTTTACCTTCATTTTTATGAAACCTCAAAATACATTCATATCTAATGCCAGTGATCTGTGGTACATAGTAGAACAATGACTTCCTTCGACTTAAATGCCATACCTTGGTTTATAAGTTGCGCAACATTGAATGATTTCCTCACCACTGTAGACACATGATGATCAAAAGCTAGATTACTATCTATGTGTGTTCCTAAGTCCCTGACTACTGGGTCAGCTCTAAGGGGTGTGTTGTCAATATGAGAGTTACCAGGGATGGATGGCTTCCCAAAGGATACTATTATGTATTTCTTGGCATTTAGTTTTAGTCTATGACTCTGACACCAGTTGTTTGTCTGTGTCAGCCCCTCCTTGAGAACATTTGTGTCAGTGTGAGAGTCAATGACAGCTCTGCAAATTTAGTCAGCTGGAGTCCACTGACATTGGCTTTGACTTCTGAGAAGTAAATGCCAGAAAGGGGTGCTCCAAGGACTGATCCCTGAGGGACTCCACTTGTGACTGGCCTCTTTGTAGAGGTGGACTCCCAATTCTAACTTCCTGGTCCTGTCTATGAGACAGTTGGTTATCCACTGGGGTGACATATGGGTTTGTACCTAACCTCTTGAGTTTGTCAACAATGCCTGAGTGAGGTATTGTGTTAAATGCCTTGGCCAGGTCAATGTAGGCAGTGTGAACGATTTTGCCCTCATCCATTGCTTTGGTAACCTTGCCAAAGAAGTCCACCAGGTTGAGTAGGCATGATCTGCCCTTTACAAAACCAAACTGGGTTGGGTCCAGTGCCTGGAGGTTTACTGTATCTCTAGTGATCATCTCCATAATAATTATTTCCATGCTTTCCATGGCTTTACATAAAAGACTAGTGAGACTTATGGGTCTATAGTTTACAGGGTCTGTAGATGGCACACCTTTGTGCAGAGGGTTGACTGTTAGCTTTCTCCATTCAGGAGGCATAAAGCCTGTTTGGAGGCTACAGTTAAATAGTAATTCCAGAGGCCCTGATAGGTCATGTTTCATGCTATTTAAAAGACATTCTGGGATATTGTCTGGGCTCATTGATGCAGTGTTCTTGGTCTTAGAGAGAACATTAAGGACCTGTTCCCTAGTGATAGTAGGGGGAGTTATATTTGATGATATTTCCTGAGGGAAGGTTGAGAGGGAGAGAGGAGTAAAGCTGGAGCTGAATTTATCAGCCAGGAGGTTTGCTATATCTTCTGGCACAGTATAGGTGGCTCCATTTACAATGAGCTCTACACAATTGTGTATTGCCTTTGAGGTTGTGGACATAGCTAAAGAATGCTTTGTGGTTGTCCTTGGCCTGGGAGGCCAAACGTACCTCAAATTTGTCTTTGGTAGACTTTATTTGTCCTCTGAGTTGTTTGTTTAGTTTAATGAGAGTGCTTTTATCCTACTGGGTGCTGCACCTCCTAATTTTTGCCATGACTTTCTTCCTCCTGTTATACTTCCAATTAATTTTGTGATTCCATCAGGGTGGCTTGTTTTTTGAGTTAGTTCTGTACTTCTTCCTGGTGGGTACGGCTGCCTCTATGCAGCTATTAACATGCTTGTACAGTGTCTCTGTAATCAGTTCTGCATAGACATAAGTGCTTTCAGGGTTTATAGAGGCTTGAAATTTTGCCAGGTTCTAACTTAATAGCAGGAGGTTAACCTTAGAATAGTTCCTGAATATTCCCAGTTTAGCTGGGGATCCAGGTCTTATTTTTACTTCAAAGGAGACCATTTTGTGGTCTGACCTTGCTAGGGAAGGCATTACAGTAGGGAGTGTGTAGCACTCTCCCATATTATTGAGGACCAGATTCAGTATGGTTGCACCCCTGGTTGGTGTATTGACTATCTTGTCCAGGGTGTTTGTGTTTATAAAGTCCAGGAATCCCTGTGCATGTACGTTTGATGTTGTATAGATTCCCAGTTAACAGTGCAGTAATTAAAGTCACCCATGAATATGGTATTGGGTTGGATGGTTAGTGTTTCTAGTAATGTAATGTCTTTCGCCTTTTCCTGGTTAGGGGTCACCACAGCAAAATGCCAGTCTGCTTATGATTGGCAGTAGATTTTTACGGTGCCGAGGTGCCAGCCCAATGCCCAACCTTCAATGAAGGCACACCCATTCATGCACACACCTACCTGCAAGTCTTTAAACGTCACTCAACCACAGGGAGGGCATGCAGACTCCACACAGAAGGTGCTCAGGCCGAGAACTGAGCCGGAGAACCTCTTGCTGTGAAGCGGCAATGCTAACCGCTGCACCACTGCAGCCTAATAAGTTTAAATACATGGTATGGGTTTCCTGGGTCATAGTGTGGGACCTATAGCTTGCAAGGAAGTGGTATTGAATTTTACCTATGGTGATTTGAACATAGAGCAGCTCAAGTGCATTGTCCTGTTTGACCAGCCCTGAAATATATTTATTTTTGATGCAATATTACTTTTCCATAGCATGCCAGGCACCCTGTGGGTGAAAAAATCACCACCTCTGCCACTGTTCCTGGAAGGAACCACTGCAACAGCTTCCAGGGCAGTGCTACCCGAGGGTACAGGTAGTGCAGGGGTAGCAGAGGCAGTGCTGTCAGGTTGACTCCCAGACATACTAGGCATCGGTGCTGGAGCCAGTGTAGTAGAGACAGGCTGAACCAGTGGGGCTGTTCTACCGTGTTGTGCTGTGCACATTTAGTGATGTGGTATCCATGGATGACATGGAGACATTTGACGACACATAATAGAAAATAGAAAAAGAGAGATAAGGGTTGGGGTGGGGTGAGAGAAAAAAACAGATAAAATTAGTAACATCATATGTGGAAATACAATTTTTGGAAAACAAACCAATGAAAAATCCACAGAGAAGCAGCCTCAGTCCAGCATGGCACACAACCCACGCTTATTAATATTATGAGTGTTTTCGTTTGGTGCAATACCAAACTTCTTCAGAAAAACACATGTAATACAAAACATTCAACTGTTATACTTTAAAATTCATCATGTGTTCAATCACCTGATCCAATTCCAACACTAGTCATGTGGTTTACCCTACAAATTACTTAAAGACATGCATATTTTATATGCTATAAAGCTTAATTCATTGTTACATAAAACTTTTATGTTAATAAAACATTATTTTACATATTTTACCATATGCCACTAGTATAGAGTTTTTAATTTAATGTAAATATTATTAAAGAACTGCATGCATACTTGCTTTTACAGTTGGGCTATGCATGCTCAATTTGATACAACTATATAAAAGACCCCAAAATGCTATCTTTAACTTTTAAAGTTACAATAACACTTCTCTTCTGCTGCATACATACCACTTGCTTCCCTCAGTCTCTCCAACTGAACCTATCAATTGAACTAATGTTCAGTGGGAGCTGGGGAAAGAAAAAAAAAGAACAGAAGAGCATCACGTATACCAGTCTTGCCTATGTTTAGCTTTCAGAGTCTTACAAGTAGTGTCTTATTGTCATACTTACACAGCTGTGGGATGTCTGCAGTCTCAAACTCATGCAACCAATGGTTGAAAGTAGCCTTTATTCTCCAGTGTAGGTCATTCAGATGATGCCTACATTGCTCTCCAGTGTGTAGGATACCAGTGTCACTGGATACAGCCTGGGACAAACTATTCCACACCTCGGACTTGTACTGGGAGCCAGAAGAGCCCCCCTGCAGAAGCCTTTGGCTGTGGTGCTTTTCCAGGAGTCCAATAAATGTCCTGGACTCCTGGACACCCCACCTATGTGCCCTAAACTTGACACCTTCCTCTCCAATGCCAGCCATGTCTATCAGCCAAAGAAGAGCAATGGCAACTGATGCTTTCCTGACAATTCCAGTTATAGTGTTTACTGGTAGTGTGCAAACCAGAGCAATGATGCCAATAGCAATTGCATGACGTTAAGCAGAGAGCAGCAGTGCCAAGCAGGGAGGAATGAAATTATTAAAATTGGAAGCTTAATCTGACACTTGGCCTTAGTTTGAGGGGTATCTACTGATGTAGCCTGGAAATATATATTGGAAATTGGCAGGTAACTATTAGGCTAGTTAGATTTCAAGACATGCACTGAGGACAAAAATGCACTGACATAACACATTTGTTTTTGCCTTTACACACTGGCAAATTGATTTTTAGACTATGGGATTCAAACCTAGGCATAAAAGACAAACCATTTTTTCCATAGCATTGATTTTCTATCTCTGCCCCAGAAAAAGTGCTGCTCCACCATAATCAGGAATCGTACATAAATACAGATGACAACTGGTGCTGCTACACATGTATGTGGGGCTGTGGTGTTTTACCAGGAGTCCAAAAAATATCTTGGACTCCTGGACACCCCACAGTTGTGCCATAAGCTTTTATTTTCATGTTGTGCCTATATTACAGACCAGCAGGATTCTGGTGATGTGCATGTGTTAATTGTGGTAGTCAATAATACTGAATTACAATGTTGTACTGCATCCAGGTGTTAAGCTCATCGTTCCTCTGCTCAAATGCATCTTCCCTGTTCAGGAAGCAAATCAAAAACAAACAAACAAAAAAAAAAACATCCTAACAGATCTGCTACTGCCGATACATTGGGGATCAACATCTGCATGAAGCTTGTGTGTTACGCCCATAGTTCCTCTGTTAAAACATGTCTTCCCTGTTCAGAAAGCAAATTAAAAACAAACAAAAAAAAAATCTAACAGCACTGCTACCATGGATACATTGAGGATCAGCAACTGCATGAAACATATGTATGTTTTCATATATTATAGTGGAATAGCATTGTTCTGCAAACCATAATTATCAACAGCACATCACTAGGACCAACTATTTATCTTTGCCACCACTTTCCACTAGTTATTACATCCCTACATTATTCGCCAAATTTGTCAAGCTGCCCCTCTGTGTATGTGCTATAAATAGCTGCTGTTCAATTCCTAGTAGCTACCCTTTAAGAACAATAGTTCTCCCCACCCCTGCATCTCTTGGTACACTGGCCTTAAGCCTTTATCACAATTCTCTACCACATGCTAATAATTATCTACTACTTTATTCTCTTCTCCTGCCTTCAGTCATAGGTCTTATAACTTTTTTATTGGCACAACTTTAAAACTCACCCACTGTACACTTTACTAATTATCTATCTATTCTAAAACCTTCCTCTGAATATATAAAAAGCTATAGAAGTTTAAAAACTAAGTGCTTACTGATAGTTTTCAGTGGCCTGATGCACAGCCCCCTCCAGCACTCCAGCCTGCTCCATTTGGCCTTGCTCTGATTGGGCTCACTCCGCTCCACTACCCTACCCCCAATTTCTACCCACCCCTGCTATCCCTAAACTTATATACTAGTAACTCCCCCCTTACTTCATCCAGCCAATCACTACCTTTTCCTCTTCCCTCCAAATCACCTATATTCCCCTATTCTCTCCTATACATACTCATCTATATCTATCCTCTGCCTTTATTACTCACTATCATTTGCACACCTGCTACAAAACTTTCTTATCTATCTACTCTCCTTTTCATCATCACTTCCTTGATATCTACTTGTATCTTCTTGTTTCCCACACAGTGTTTCCCTTTTATTACTACACATCCACATCCATACAACTGCTAATAAACTTACATACTCCACCCTTACAAACCTAACTATGCTTTCACGTGGAACACACATTCTAACTTTATCGGTTCTCTCCTTATTTTTCGGTTCTATTCTACACATTACTGCCCTAAACCCCATCTCCTTCTCACCTCAATAGTGCACTACCACCACTTCCATTCCTACACAGGTTAAGAGCTATACAAACATACCTCCAATCCTCTAGCAAATAACCTTCCCTCTTCGAATACAAACTAAAAATTCCCCCTCTCATATATAAAATCCACTTGACTCCAACAGGCAACAACACCATTTCTTCTCAAGGGTAGCATAACAAATCTCCCCTAAACAAAAGCCATTAGTATATACATTCACATTTGAAGGAAGTGGTGTAACACAAATATTTCATAACACCTTCAATACAGATCCTTATACAAATCCTGTTCCTCAATTCCCCAAATGCCGAAATTCTTATTTCCTTTATAAAAATTAACAACTGCAAAAATCTGTGTATCATAGTTCTCTACTTACCCCCTGACAGCAATACACCCTTATTAGAAGAAATCTTTGCTTGGATTTCTACTAATATCAAAAAATGAAACTATTATCCTATGTGACGTAAATATCAACTGATTAAACCTCAATTCCAACATCCCTGCCTCTAATACTAATCTATTCAACTTGACGCAGCTCATAAACACCCCACCAGACCAAGTAAGGATAATACCACATAATCCATCCTAGATTGGATTTTTGTCTCCAATTCCAATAAAATAACCAAAGCAGATACTCTTCCAAACACCTTGTGTGGCCACCTCCCTGCCTTCATTCACTGCTCTCCCTCCTACTGCCAAAACCAACACCATTATAAACAAATAAGGACCCTAACTGCATTTAATCCACTTACCTTTGCCAGTACCCTGTAAAAGATAAACTGGCACAACCTAAAATCTCTCCCTCTTGATAATGCTGTTGACTATTTTAACAGTCCCATAACAGTCTGCAGCACACTAAATAGCCTAGCACCCCTTTTGCATGAAAAGAATCAAAACTAACTTTGCCTCATGGCTGACCAACCCTTCAAAAGATCTGATGTACTCCAGAGATAAAATATGGAAACAACATCAAGCCAATAGAAACCAGCTAGACCTGATAACATTTAAACATCTTCGAAATCAGGTAAAAAACTAGTCAACAAAGATAAAAAGAACACTATTCTAAACTGCAGTCTAACCATAAACTACACCCCCCCAAAATTCTGGAATTCCATCTGCTCAAGCACTGCTCTAACACTCCTGACAATATACCCCCTGAATTTCTAAAGCTTGCAGCAGACGCTATGGCATTCCCTATAAATATCCTTATTATTAGATCCATTCAGGAAACCTATGTGCCCAAATCATGGAAGAAAGCATTCATTCACCCTCTTCATAAAGATGACAAAAACATTGACACCATCAACTTTCATCCTATGACTATTCTTTCTCCTATGTCCAAGATCTTGGAAAAGTGCATCCACACTCAACTAATTCAATATCCTCTTCACAACCATCACCTGTCTCGTACACAACATGGATTCAGATCTGGCCATAGCGCAACAACTGCCCTCACATCTTTCTTGGACACTGTTAAAAGAGCATGTGATGCTGGGAAAATAATCTCTACCCTCTTCTTAGATTTATCAAAGGCTTTCAATACAGTTTCTTACCATTTATTACTATCACAACTTTCTAACACTGGACTTTCTCCCACCACATTCAACTGGTTCGCAAGCTATTTAAAAGATAGGCAACAGGCTGTCAAATGGCAAAATTCTATCTCTCCTTATCTTAACACCTCTACTGGATTTCTTTAAGGCTCCATACTTGGTCCCCTCCTATTCAGCATTTTCATTAATAACTTCCATTCTACTATGACCCCTGGGGTCTATATTATTTCAGTGAATGCTTAAAATAGTGAACACTGCTTAATCGACCCAATAAATTCAAAATCCCTAAATCCCGAACACATGGAACAGCAATTTTTTTCCCAGGGAAAAAAAAAAGCACTGGGCCATGTTTGGGAGTTTTCCATTTCCTCCACTGTAGTGTGATCCTGGAGTTTGTATATTTAAGTAGGGGGTGGGGGGGGCACAGCCACCCTCATTGGGGGTTGTGGGGGGCAAAGGCCCCCACTTTATTTTGTGTTTGGATTTTTTTTTAAGGATCAGCGATTTTTTTTCCCTGAGAAAAAAATCACTCTTCCATGTGTTCATGATTTAGGGATTTCAAATTTATTGGGTTGATTAAACAGCATTCGCTATTTTAAGCATTCGCTGAAATAATATAGACCTGACCCATGGATCTTTCATTCAATATGCAGATGACTCAATTTGTGTATGCTCGACTGACTCTATTTCCGAACTTCAACTCAAAACTCAAAAAGTCTTCTCCATCACTGAACCCTGGATGTATAATAACTGCCTAGCCCTTAACACAAATCAATCCAAAATCCTACTATTCACCACTAGGAAATAAATCCTGTTAGATAAAACTATGTTCAATGACTATATTCAAAGTAAGGTACAAATAGAACTTGTTAGCCACATAAAACTGCTAGGAGTCACCATAGATGAACACCTAAAATTTGATATTCACTTACAACACAATATCCGAAAAACCTATCAGAAATTAGGAATCATCTATAGGCACAACCACTTCCTCAGCCCCTCCACTAAACAAACCCTTGCATCACTTACCTACTCCCTTCTCTCATGTACACCACCCCTCTACTTATGAACCTTCAAACTACATAAAGTCCAAACTAGAGACTTGTTATAATAAAATTGCCATATTCTCACTACTAAATTACCTCACCTGTCTGCAACTAACTACAGCACACAAACTGATTTTTAAACCTTCAGATTGTCCTGCCCTTAGCTCAGTATACACTAACTACCTCCCTAAGAGGCCCCTCAGATCTGAGAATCAGCAGCTTGTGTAGGCTTACAAACCAAACCTTCCACCTGGCCAGCTTCTTTACTCCTACACTTTAGCCAAAAATTGGAATGCTCTACCTATAACCATTAGAACAACCCAGAATCCTGCCAGTTTCAAAACTTCTTTACGTGAATACCTAGCTTCTATCTGGAACTGTACTTGCACTCAGCCTCCTTAGAATATCTAATCATCATCATCATCCCCTTTTTCCCATTTACATGGGGTTGGGGTATCGTATTAACTGTTGCTAACTCTCTCGATTCAGTGCCACTCTCCTGCCTTCTTCAACACTCATGCCTGACTGTCGCAGATCTTCTTTCACACAATCCATCCACCTCTTTGCTGGACACCCTCGCTTCCTCTTACCTTCTTCCTGTCTGTCCCAAATCTCCCTCACCAGAATATCTTATGCTTTTCTACACATGTGCCCATACCATCATAATCTGTTTTCTTTGATCTTTTCTGCAACTGGAGCTACTTTGGCTTCTGCTCTTATGTCCTCATTTCTTCGCCTGTCCCGCAGTGTGCATCCTACCACCTTTCTCAGGCACTTCATTTCCATCACCTCTAGCTTCTTCAACTGTTCTGCCTTTACTGCCCAGGTTTCTGTACCATACAGTAGTACTGGTCGCACCACTGTCTTGTACACCTTACTTTTCAGCTTCTTTGGCATTCTTCTGTCATATACTACACCTGATACTCTATGCCAGTTGGCTGCAGCCCCTCTGATTCTTGCTTTGACTTCTTCATTCAGACTACACTTCTCCTCAACCACCCCTCCCAGATACTTGAAGCTGTTTACCTGTTCCACTATCTTCCCATCTATCTCTATTCTCAGCTTCTTCTGATTTCCCCAATCTGCTGCCATTACCACTGTCTTATCTGTGCTTAGTTTCATCCCATGTGCCTTCAGATTTGCATTCCATTCTCCTATCCTTTGCTGAAGTTCTAGATCAGAGTCTGCCTGTACTGCCACATCGTCTGCATACAGCAGCTTTGTTGCTCTGACCCCTCCAACCTGTTTGCTGATCTAGAACATTACCTATGAACAGCAGTGGGCTCAGAGCTGAACCCTGGTGTACATCCCCACTCCCACTGGGAACCCCTCAGTGAGGCCAAACACTGCTCGTACTTGAGTCACTGGGTCCTTGTACATAGCCTGTACTAATTCTACCAATGTTTCTGGGACTTCAAACCACCGCAGTACTGCCCTGATCAGCTTTCTTGGGACCTTGTCATATGCTTTCTCCAAGTCTAGGAAAGCCCAGTTTGACTCTCTCCTCTTCTCTAGTTTCTTCTCAAGTATCTGTCTCAATGCAAACATTGGGTCAATTGTGCTGCATCCTGATCTGAATCCAAACTGTTCATCTCCCATTTTACATTCTACATATCCGTTTATCAGTCACCCTCTCCAGAACTTTCATGCAATGTGGTAGGAGTTTGATGCCTCTGTACTGTCCACAGTTGTGGATGTCCCCTTTGTTCTTGTACACTGGCACGTGTATGCTTATTCTCCAGTCATCTGGAATACACCTTTCTCTCCACACTGCAATTAATACCCTCAGGAGCCATTTCTCCCCTAGCTCACCCAGCATCTTTATCATATCTCCTGTGACCTCATCTGAGCCTGCTGCTTTCCCTGACTTAATTTTCCTTAGTGCTGCTCTTACTTCTTCTAAGCTGGGCTCCTCTTCTACTCCCATTGTAGGTTGTTTCTGGGGCAGTACAGCGTCTGTGGGGTTTTCTTCATTCAGAAGCTGCTGGAAATACTCCTTCCATCTGCCTTTGATGTCCTGTGGGCTGATAAGCAAGTTGTTGTTGGAATCCCTTATGAAGGGTGTCTGACTATCTTCTTTATCTTTCTGTCTTTGCCTTGCAACCTGGTATAGTTTCTTTGTGCCCCTTACTGAGTCACTTTCCAGAAGCTGATAGAGTGCCTCTGATGCCCTATTCTTTGCTATTGCAACTTCTTTCTTAGTTTCTTTGTTAGCCAACCAGTCCTTGGTCAGTCTTTTCAATCTCCCACTTCTTCCTGCACTCCTTCTTTCTTTTGTTTACTTCCTGCACTTCTGCATTCCACCACCAGCTTTCCTTATGTACCTTATTGCTCAGCCACATACCTTTTCTGTAGTCCTAACACATGCTGTGTTTAGGCGCTGCCGCTCTTCTTCAACTCCACCTACTTCCTCCTCTTCTTGGGGTGCTAGAGCCCTGAGTAATTCCTTGAACTGCTGTACTTTCTCTCCAGTCAACTTCCAGGTCTTCAGCCTGGTCTCTGTTGACCTTAGAGCCTTCTCTGACCACTGCTTGCAGCTGATTGTGGCAACTACTGGTTTATGCTGTGAACCGACTGTTTCACTGGGGATGACTTTGCAATCATGGATTCTACCCCAGTGCCTTTTCCTTACTAGGAGGAAGTCTACCTGAGTTGCATGTTGGCTACTCTTGTATGTGATCTTGTGACTATCTCTCTTTCTGAACCATGTGTTAGCTACTATTTGCCAGACAGAAGTCTAGAATGGCTTCTCCTTCTTTATTCCTATTGCTCCACCCATGTGGGCCCAGGCAGTCCTCATATCCTGTTCTGCCTGTCCCGCTATGTGCATTTAAGTCACCCATTATCAACACCAGTTTATGTTGTCCTGCTTTATCTAGTAGGTCCTGCAACTGCTGGAGTCTGATTGCCATGAGTTTGTCATTAATTCTGATGATATCCCTCACTGACTTCTGAAGCCTCTGTCACACCACAATTCCTACACCATTTCTAGCTTGTCCACCACCTGAGTAGAAGAGTCTGGATCCCAAGCCAAGTGGCTTTGTTGCACTGCCCTTCCATCTCATCTCTTTGATACATAGGATTTCCAGCCTCCTCCATATCATTATGTCATCCACTTCTAACCTGCGTCCTGTCAGTGAACCTACATTAAGCATAGAAATTGGCAGGTTGGTTGGTTTTATGTCCAGCTTTCACTCAACAGAGCTATCCCAGGTAACCCAGGCTGGGCAACTAGACACTGGCCAGCCAGTAGCCTATTGACCCAGGGCTGCTGGGCTTTTTTAGGGGCACATATACCCCTCCCACTGTTAGCATGGGTCCCTGTGGGTCAGAGAGTAGGCCAGGTCCAGTCAACATGACCAAATCACCTAGAGCCATATTTTACACCATTGAGTGGCCCTGCCACGGCATGCATTTTGTGACCGTGTTCTCCTATCTTGAGGATACTGCGCACCACAATAGATGCCCAAAGCAGTTGGTCTTTTTATAACTCTTCCCCCCATTGGGCACCATGTAGAGTCTGTGCACAGCTCCATTCATTGGTGAGTTTGAGATGGAAACATTCAGCATGTTTTTCGAACATGGGAAAAACCCCACGGAGACACAGAGAGAACATGCAAACTCCAAACAGGCATTAGTCGGAGGTCAGGATCAAACCTTGTACCTTGTGCATTGGAGACGAAGACCTTAACCACTACACCATCTGGTCTCTATAGTCCTTAGAATATCTAATGCTAGTGATATTTTTTTTACTTTTATGCCATGTTTACCTATTTTCTTCTCTGCTCTAATTACCTCAAAAATGTCGTAGTGTCACTTCTACTTGTTTAACCACTGGATTACTGATTCTATTTTTATATTGTAAACTAATTGTTTCTTAGTTGTATTTTACCTATGCATAAAATTATACATTTATTCATGTATTCACTTTAATTCATGTGCTGTCACAGGACTAGTTGCATGACATTCCCTAATTTCCTAATCATTCTTAAGATCTCTTTGTTAACCATGACACCATGTCATTTAGTGTGTTTGCGCAGTGCCCAACAAAATTAATTGAATGTAGCCAGTTTCAGTTGCTGGCTGTCTGAGTCCTGTCTGCAGGTGTTTGATGGCTGCAGCTGCTGGGGAACCTTGCTAACCACAGTGCAACACCACTAAGCCCAGTTGCATGATGAAGTATAGAAATGCAAAAATGTATTATAGGTTCATAGGTTCATAGGTTGGTACTAGGCTATCAGCCCTAGGGCCTATACAAGCCTAGCCATAACAATTCCCTGGCTATTTTTTCCCACAGTATTTACTTCCCTGGACCCCAGTCTAGCAGGGTGACTGATGTGATCCCCAGGGTGAATTTTGTATCTCTCATCCAATCATCAAGGTTCCTTTTGAAGAGAGCCAAGGAGGCGCTCTGCTTGACATGTATGGGCAGTCTATTTCAGAGTCTGAGAAGTCTCTGGGTCAGGAACCTATCCCTCCAGCATGTTTTGTTCATTGCGATGACAAGGTTTAGATCCCTGGAGTGTGTGTCTCTGAGGGATTGGGATTTCTTTATGAAGAGTCGCAATCGACAAGATGCAAATTTTGAGTATTCAGAGCATTCCTATTTGTTTTTGACCTTTGCCCTTTTACAGATGTCCTATTTACAGGTCTTCTGCAGGTGTTCTGTCTGGTTTTAGGTGGGCAACTAGTCCAGTTTGTGCACTGTTGCACTTTGTGCAAATGAGATAAGCACAGCCAAACTTGGCATTGATTTTCTTTATTTCCCATGTTTGCATTAAGCCACATATTGCACAAACAATGCCCCCCCCCAAAAAAAAAAAAAAGAAAAAGGGAAAAGTAGTTGACATAAGGAAAAGCAATCCATGACATGCACACTACAAAATGTTAGTACACATTACATATTTCTACATAGGTATGGATTTGAACTCTAACTCCAATGAGCCTTCAACACACAGTAAGTGTGCCTTATCCCTCTTTGCTACACAAACAGCTTTGTAGCAATAAACTGAAATCATTCTGCATACAACCTACTACAACATTTACAGTAATATGGGACTGAATACTCTTCTCCTTCTTGGCCTTGGTCTGTTAGCTGCAGCAGTAACATAGCCATAGACTTCAGCCTGTTGCAAATACTGTTGAATTAAACCAACAGCAGCCCCTAATATTCTTTCTGTATAGCCTAGTTTCTGTTGCTGTATTCCAATACATTTTGGAGTTCACAGGGAAAGCCAGCACTGAGTTTACACTGTTGCTTTATAGCCTGTTGAATAGCTCATCCATCTTGGATTGGTTGATTAGCATACAGTTCAGCTACTTATGCTGTAATTAGCATGCCACTGTGGTCACCTTGTTTACGCAGCAGTGCACGCCGCTTACTGAATCTAAAACAGTGAGCTATCAGTATGCATACATGGTGTAACTGGACCATGTAGACTTTATTGATTCTGGTTGTCTGTCTTACCCAATATCTAAGCAATAAAGCAGTGTGTGTGTTTCCATTCCTGATATACTTCCTTACCTTCAAACATTTCTAGTGCTTCATACCTTCCTACTCTTTTATGTTGTCACAGTCATTGTGTTAATTATCCATTACCCTATACTGCACTCCTGCTTTGTTAATCACCTTTCAGTAGATTACATAAATTAAGGACTCCAATGAGTTGCACTTCATGGTATATCAAATATATGCTATATTTTACTGTTTTCAGTGTTGAAGCATTAATATATACAGTCTTATTGACTGTTTTTGTAATGTACCTGGTCTTATGTTTTCTAAAAGCACTATTGTAACTTTTTCTCAAATTAGTCAGTTTATTAATGGCATGAAAATACCATAATTAGTATTGCTGCCGGGGATTTTCTTCATAGACCTTTTCTGAAGGAGGGTCTGAACATCCAGTTTGCCAAAAGGAAACAAATAAACACATAAGGTTCATAGGTTCATAGATTCATAGGTTCATACTAGGCTATCTGCCCTAGGGCATTTATAAGCCTAGCCAGAGTGTGTTTGGCTTTCACCACCCATTTTAAATTAATTTTGCTATGTCCTTTTTCGAGGTTAGTATACTGTGCCTCTGTCTAACAGTGACACAGAAGTGATACCCGGGGTAAACCTACGATCTCCCATCCACTCATCAAGATTCCTCTTGAAGAGAGTCAATGAGGGACTCTGCCTAACCTGGACTGGGATTTTATACCAGAGTGAAGGGAGCCTCTGGGTTATGAATCTGTCCCTCCAGCATGTCCTATTTATTTCAGTGCTGAGGTTCAAGTCTCTCGAGCGTGCACTCGATGGGATTTGGATTTTCTGAGGTGCAGCATGTCCATTAATTCCGGGTTGGACATGGCTTTATACGTCAGGCACAGATCGCCTCTGAGCAGGCGGTATGCCACTGAGTAGAGCTGGAGTTTCTTTAACCGGGCAGCATATGGCATCTGTTTGAGCCCTTTGATCCTCTTGGTGAGGTACTTTTGGGGTCTTTCCAGTTGCTGCAGGTGTCTGGTAAGGTACATCCCAAAAGGGGCATTGTACTCAATTATGGGCCTGATGAGGGATGAGTAAAGAGGCACAATGACCTCCCCTGATCTAGATGTGAATCTCTTCATGATTAGGTGGGCTATATAAAAACTTTTTCTAACCACTTTGGCCACGTGGTTGTCAAATGAGAGATTGCTATCAACTTGGGTCCCCAGGTCCCTAATTACTTCTTCTGTACTTAATGGATTACCACCTATGTGATAATTTGTGGCCACTTTGTTTTTGCCAAAGGGGATGACTATACACTTTTTGGCGTTTAGCTTGAGGCCATGGCTCTGGCACCAGTTGTCTGTTTCTATGAGGCCCTTTTGGAGGATGCTTGTGTCGGCTGGAGAGTCGATTATGGTGCCCAGTTTGCAGTCATCTGTGAACTTGTTCAGCCACAGTCCTTCCGTGTTGGCCTGTACCTCCGAGAAATATATACCGAACAAGAGAGGTCCCAGGACTGAGCCTTGTGGGATGCCACTTGTAACTGGTTTGGAGTCTGACATGGCTCCAGCAATTCTAACCATGTGGGTTCTGTCCTTGAGCCAGTTTGCAACCCATCTAGTGACATAGGGGTTTATATTTAAGCTGGTGAGCTTATCTATAATGCCCAAGTGGGGGTATTGTATCGAAGGCTTTTGCGAGGTCCAGGTAGGCTGTGTGGACCACCTTCCCCTCGTCAATGGCCTTGCTGACTGTTTCAAAGAAATCGACCAGGTTTAAGAGGCAGGATCTGCCCTTAACAAAGCCAAACTGGGTAGGATCCAGTGTCTGTAGGTCCCCAATATCTTTATTTATGAGGTCCATGATGACCCTTTCCATAGCTTTGCAGACCAAGCTAGTCAGGCTTATTGGGTGATAGTTTCCAGGATCCGTTGAGGCACCACCTGTGGAGAGGGACCACTGTTGCTGTATGCCACTCTTTGGGTACATATCCTGTAGTAAGGCTGAGATTGAACAGTAGTTTTATGTTTGGGTTTAGCTCTTCTTGGAGTTCATGTAGGACACAGCCCAGGACACCGTCTGGTCCCATTGATGCTGTGTTTTTTACTTTGGAGAGGGCGGCTCTTACCTGAGCATCTGAGATGTCAGGGGGGCAGCACTCTGCTGGGATAGATATTTGCCCTTTTGGTGGGGAGGGGGGGGAGAAGTTTGCACTGAACCTGTCAGCTAGGATGTTGGCAATGTCTGTGGGTTCGGTGTATTTTTTGTCATTTTGGACTAATTCTGAGCATATCTGGGAATTCCCACCCAGGTTCCTAACATAACTAAAGAAAGCCTTGTTATTATCCTTAGTTTCCTGTGCAATTTTTCTCTTGAAGCTGGCCTTAGATGATTTCATGAGTGCCCGTAGTTTTTTGCTAATACTGATCAGAGATGCCTTCCCTTTTTGGGATTTTGCTCTGTCATGTAGTAGCTTCCTCCTTCTATTGTATAGTTTGTTTATGGCTGGGGTCCACCAGACAGGACGTTTGCCTTTGGAGGATTGGGTCTTGGTTTTATTTGGGATTGCATGATCCATGCATTCCTGAAGGTGTTCATAGAATGTGTTTATAAAGGATTCTGCAGTCTGGGCCATATTTTCCGCAGGCCCAGGGGCTTTGAAGGATTCCACCTCGGTTTTGAGGAGTGTGAAATTTAAATTAACAAATCACAAAAAATGTTTGCGTCACTTTTATTTAATAGTTTTTAAATAAAATGTTTTTTTTTGTTTTGTTTATTATGTGTAATTTTTTAACCTTAATGGGTATTACTTACCATGTCCATAATATGTTCAGCCCATTCTGGTTTTCTTTTTATCTCTCTCATATGTTTAACTAGCAGTATTGATGTTTTCCTTTGCACTATAATGATGGTCAGACTATGCAGATTTATGTTTTAATTTTTCTGACCAGACTGCACTACTGAGATATTTTAATGGTTGTATAACTTGAAATTTAATTCTTGCTAACTTACCTATGAGTTTGTAGCAGCCTCTTTCAATGTCCTCTGATTTTAGGATCAGTTGTTTTTGTTTGTCTTTTGGCTTTTCCCCGTTAGGGGTCACCACAGCGGAACTCCGGTCCGCTAATGATTGGCAGTAGATTTTCCCGAACGCCGAGGTGCCAGCTCGACATTCAACCTTCAATGAAGGCACGCCCATTTACGCATGTTTTTCAAACGCCCACCCAACCGTGGGGGGGACATGCAGACTCCACACAGAAGGTACTCCCCGCACTCCAGCCGAGAATCAAATGGGAGAACCTTGTGATTGTCCTTAATGCTGCACAAACACTGAGCCCATTCAAGCCTTGCCTAACATAGTAGTACAGCTATAATCACTGAAGCCTAATTGCATTAGGCCCATAACAGTCTGCAGCAATACTTTGAAACACCTAACTTACCCACCCTGAACTCAGCTTCCCCAGGGATTTCCTCACTTAAATTGTCACCTTGGATGATATCAAGATACACACAATTTTCTTCTAGCATATCACTGAAGTGAGATTGCTGGGCACAATCATACATGACATCACTTTCACTCTCAGCTATTACACCACTGGAAAGAAAGCACACACTGCTGTTTATTATCCCTACCTTGTCTTTTCCAGATGGGGGAGTCATTTTTAATCCTAAAGAAAATTCAGTATCAGCCATTATGACATCCTTAACCCAAAATTATAAACCGAACAAAGTTATTTGTAAAGGCTTCCTGGAAAATATTTGAGATATTTTTGCGGCATAAGACATGACCTATAAACTCCACCCCTGTGACTCTAGAAAATACCAGCAATGAATGAAGCAAAAGGAATAGTTTTGGTGAATAAAATTGTGCCTTAACAAGAGACCTTAATACACAGTGATACACAAAGAGAAAGGAGAAACCCTCTAATATCTTATAAAACTGTTCTGCACTGACTGTTCACATCAACAACTTTGTCTAATTCAAGATAAGTAAGACACACTAATCTAGACTGAACATTGTACAATAGACAAATGGTGTAAAAATCCAACTTCAGTGATTATTGTTCAGTAGTTAATAAGTGCTGCAGTGGTACAGATAGCTTCTCAACCTAACACTGACTTTCTCCATTTTCATTTTCAATTTGGGTGCCTTTGACATGTAGCCTGCACACCAATCCGCATTTTATGTGGTTATTCATTATGGGTGCTCTACTTTTTTCTGTCATCCCAAAGACATACAGTAGGTGAATTGGTAATTATTCAAATTGCACATATATAATATCCCATACATGACTGTGGGGGGTGGGGTGAGGTGTGCATGAACATGTGTGCGCACGCGCGCGCGCGTGTGTGTGTGTGCGTGTGTGTGTGTGTGTGTGTGTGTGTGTGTGTGTGTGTGTGTGTGTGTGTGTGTGTGTGTGTGTGTGTGTGTATAGAGTGTGAGTCTGTGTGTCTGTCTGTCTATCCCTGTCTTTGTGTCTGTGTGTATCCTGAAGAAGAGTGGCATCATTATCTGTGACTGGCTTTTCTCCCTTGTACCCAGTGAGTGACTGAGTGGCAACACAGGTGTTGGATCCCCTGTATTCCTGAACTTTATAAAGTAGGTAGCTACAAAATGAAGGGATGTTCAGCAGTTGCAAACTTCTCTTCCAAAAAAGTATCAAATTTCCTGGTTCAGAATTGAGTTTTAGGTGGTTACCTTCACTGGGGTTATTTTGCCATTTCCAGTGCCCTGATTTAAACTATTTGACTACACTTCCTGTGTTTAATGCTGTGAGTATGAGGCTGCTGTTTATGCAGCTACTATGTTCTCATCTGCAGAGTATTTTTGCTTTCTCATCAGTTTTGTGACCATGGAATTAAAATGTTTATATAAGGAGAAAGTTTTTTTTTTCTTTCTGAGTGATTTTGATTAGCCACATTCCAGTTCTGGAGATTGGGAGTCAGTCAATCCTAGGGGAAACATGTGAAGTAATTCAATAGACGTCATGATCTCATACTACTTTTTGAATTGACACACTGTGATTGTGACAATATCCTATCAAAGGCAGACTGGGAGTTAGCCCAGAATTTTTAGACCCTATGTGGATTTGAAACCTCCTATATCCATGATATATGTATATTGGCCTCTTGCTTAACAGGTTGAACTAATGGACAGCACAACACTATCCCCATAATGAAATACAGTTGAATGTGTGTGTCCATATTCCTACATATAATGGCGGAGGACACACCCACCTGATGCCTATGCACTATGGGCCCTCATGATTCACAAGAAATCAGGATGCATAACAGCTAGATTGCATTAAGTTTTTCACTATCCAACATCTGTTAGCCATGCCAACATGCAGTGGTCTTACATTAATGTGTCCAACAAGCATGTATTTAATAATACTATGCATTTTCTAAAGCAGAGTGGAATAATGTAGGGCTGCATGAGTCAATATTCAGGCATACAGAAGTATCCTACACGATGGTCTTGGAATATTGCGAATAATGGAAAAATGCATAGACATCTGTGGCCTAGGCATTAGAGGTGTCATTGAAACATAGCCATGCTGGATGTGTAAAATGATGTATTGTATAAGTTGCAAAACAGACAGATCTTATGTTCAATATTATGTACATAAAAACACTATTAAGGAAATAGCCACCATGGGAATCAAATCCATACACAGGGGGAGACAGTCACCTTGCCTTACTGTGTAACCACATTGGCTAAGTGACAGTACAGATAAGTACTTACAAACTTTGCATATTGTTTCTGCACTTATCTTAAGTTAAATGGCAACTTAAACTCTGTAAATAATCTTTATACTTTTACTGTTCCAGCTGGAAAATATTGATATGTTTGTTTTTAATACTATTGTCATTTACAATTTTTATTTTTATTGTAAATTTGTGGAGCTCTTCTCCCTGGGCCGCTGCTGAAAAAGTGCTATCAGCTCAGTTGGACAAACCCAGTCAACAAATGTAAAATAAATAAAGTAAGAAATGCTAACTCTAAAAGGAATAGTTAGGACATATGGGTCATAGCTATATGCGTGATTTCTATAGGAATGTAAACATACACTGGGGTTATAACTCTTACTGTAGGCATTTGCTGGCTGCCTCCACACTTCAGCAGCTCTCCAGTGAAGATCTACAGTGTCCCTCTGATGCAGATCATTGTACTGGTATCAAACCTGCACTCTTGTCTAGTAAATCTCAATGCAATGTCAGTGCTCCTCAGGATCTGGTTGAAGATGACAATCATAATATGTTACTCCACTACAACATAGAATGTCAGCATACAGATGGTATTCTTCTTGGTCCAATTCAGTGCCTGAACACAATGAAACCTCCTTGCAGTAACCTTGGCAATGTTAAAGGTCCGAATATCAAGCTTCCAAAATTTGCTCACTGAAATCACACTCAGTTCGGAGGTAGCAATCGTCTGATCTGTAAATGTTGCAAAATCACACTTTAAAAGTGGTGATTATGCCATAGTTTCATATTACTGGAGGTTAACTGACATATGCCACAGATGGTCCTGTTTGATATCTATTAGATAGTTGCATAGAGCATCTTTCTGTTATGTTGAGATATTGGTCATTGTGCAAAATTTCGAGAACTTACATGTACATGTGCAAATGGAATTCCAAAAGCCTTGAATGATATTGAACCTTGTTAATTATGTATAACACAGATGGGACTTAAAAGCTGTGTGCAGATAGCTGGTCTTAAATTTCAGGTATACCTTACTTACAGATAGCTTCAAAGTAATGTCACCTGCTGCCATTGCTATGTTAGGGTATATTTCACTTATTATAGGCATGTGATATTATTACTTCTCAGAAATGTATTTGTGCATGCTTACATTAAGGTCACTGCAATACCAAATGTATGTGACTTACTGGAGAGGTATAGGATTGACCGGTATGCAAACATGTGGGAACATCTGCATCACTAACAAGCAGCGATTCCACATATACATTTGTACAAATGAGCCTAAATAAACAGTTCATACAAACACACTGACAATACATCTGTATGTATAGCTGGCAGGGTTGCCAGATGACCCTATCTGAGACTGTCCTGGGATCAGCAGCCCAATCCCAAGTCCTGCACTGCCTTGTAAAATCCTGGTGAAACAGACTCTGCTTTGTGATATTTGATTGGCTCGTATACTGGCATACTGGCCAATCATAAATCGTAAAGTGGAGCAACTTCTGTTCAATGCAGAACAGGGAGCTGTTCTGCATTGAACAGAAGAGGCTCTGCTGTGCAATTTTTGATTGGCTCGTATACTGGCATACCAGCCAATCAAAAATTGCAAAGCAGAACCACTTCTGTTTAATGTGGAACTGCCTCCTGCTCTTCCACACAAAAGACGGAAGATATTTTTTATTTTTTATTTTTTGGTCTTCACTTAGCGTGAAAGACCTTTTTTTTGTCCCTACTTGTCAAAATAGAAATCTGGCAATCCTGATTGCTGGTCATCCTGTACATTCAGTGATATGCTTACAGAAACCTGTGTGTTCTGACAGTATATGTACATTGCGTATTTACTGATTATGTTTTGGTTATTCACTGATGCTTGGTAGTATATGTACTATAAATAGTGCCTTAATAGGAACATATCCATGTTCATGTCTGGTTACCTTAAACTGTCTATGGTATGCTTAAGGATTATGAGGCTTTTTCATGGTTTCCGTAAGTTGTGCAATCGCTACTGTACAGATACTTTCTGATAAGCTCAATATAGTAATAGTAGTTGTTTGCGAATTTTATCTCATACAAATGAAATGGGAATACATTTTCTATATAGGCCCATACTGAATGCCATCTATTGACAGCATACTTTATTATTAGGATGCCTATCATGAGCTATGGTTGTGTCTGACAGCCATCCAACAGCACTGGTTTACATATAGCCATGATGTCATGATGAGCATGTTACGTATGAATTCCATTAATACTGTATTGAATATGTGTGGTGCAAAGGTGGTGTGGCTGGCCTTCCAGTGTTGTGATATGCAGTGTAATGTGTTCAAATCACACATGCAATTCCTTGCATTTCCAAACATTTCAGGAAACTCCAGGACTGCAGTGTGTGCCAACAGTGTGGGTGGCCTAGACTGCATTATAGTAACACTTACAGTTGATCTACTGTGTCCTGTAGAGTCGGTCAGATCCTGTGGCAGTGGTGAATGTTGTGCAAACCACTGACAATTTCATCTGTGTGTGGTTGTGAGTCTGATGCCACAACAGTCTGTCATGTTTATGGATCTAGTTGATTCCATTCCATCCTTGATACTGTTTTCCCTACTTTTACATTGCTATATGTTACTTGTGATATTAATAACAGTTTTGCAGTATCTCCTGACTTTCTTTCCTGTTTGCATCATTGGCTAGTGGAGAAATAGGGTTAGAGTTCACAAAACTATGTCCCTTGCTACCTGTTACACACACATATACCACTATAGGTCTGAATGCATACTTTGTCACTTTTGGCTTGATTTGATGGTCTCACTCATGATTGTTTTGTATATGTTCATACCATTGTATGTTGTAATTATGTTGTTATGTCTGATGCTCAGTGCTCATCTAGCTTGGTGTACCTAGTGGGTAAGTTTCATTGGATGTGATCTGTACTGCTGTTGTGTGGCAACATCTGAGCACCAGTGTTTAATTTGTGTACTTCTGTATATGTGGCGTATTATGGTTCAAAGGTGTGTGCCAGATGCTGCCATGTTGCATGAGCTAGGACTCATGGTCACATCCATCACCAATGCATGTTTCTTCTGCCCTGTGTTCTCCTGCTCCTCCTCTAATAGTTGTAATATGTAATCTTCAGACATCTGGAGTTCATGCGGTAGGTCACACACACCTGCAGTGGACAAACCACTATGTGTGGTTGTTAGCATATTGTGTAGCATGCCACACACAGTAATCATCTGCTCAGTCTTTTCAGGTATGTATTGCAGTGCACCAGTAGATGTGTGCAGACACCTGGATCTGGCTTTCAGCACACCAAACACATATCCTATGGTGTTTTTTGTCATGGCATGTGCTCTATTGTAGGCTTCCTCTGGAGGCTGGATGTTTCTCTGTGTTGGATCATTAGTCATGGCTCAAGATGATACCCACAGTCACCTATTGTTGGGGAGGTTTGAACACATATGTTGTAATCATGCATAATGTTGATAGAGATGTATTCTGCTTACATCCTAACTGTGTTCCTGTACTTACCCAGCAGTAGTCCCTCAGGTGGTTTACTGTGTTGGAGGGCAGCCTATAGACCACTTTCCCTCCATATGGCAGCATTATGGATGCTATCGGGGTGTGTCTCTATGATATTTGTTATGCTGCCATCTGCTGTGCATGCCACCTGTCAGCTAACTGATGGCCACCCCTTTCTATTTATGATTTTTTTTTCTGCTTCAGGTTCAACTGAGGTCTTAATAGGATGCGGGTACAGTCAGTTACACCAAGAACGTGTAGGAAGTTGGCAAAGTTATAGAACTGGTGAATGATGTTTTGCTGCTCCATGACTGTAGATGGGAATGTGTATGTTCATCTAGCTTGGTGCATATTGCTAATAGGAATTATGAGAGGATGCAATTGTCAGCAATCTGTAACATTCCTACTGCCTCTCCCATACGACTTTGAAATGTCCCAGTCACCAGTACACTTAGGTACAGACAAACTTTGGTTTGAAAAGATATGGGGTTGCCTCACAATGTACTCACAGACATGTGTGGGACACACGTATTACACACAGCCTGCACCAGCTGTCTGTCCAAACAGTACTTGTCACTAATTTCTTAATCTGACAGTTGCCTTACTTGTAGTCTGGCTCTCTGTCCAGCTGGCTGCCTTCTACGATGCTTTGCCAAATAATCCTGTATGTTTTTCAGTACTGCAGCTTGTTGTAGTTCATTCACTGTAGTGTGCATTCTTTTTTTTCCAGTATTGATATGGATTACATAGAATTCCATGGGTAATAGCTTCCTTTCCTTGTGTCACAGTATTGCATTCATTAAGGGCTTTGCAAACTGAGTCAATGAAGCACTCTGTCCCATTTAAGTTGTGTTGGGTGCACACATTTTGTTTTGGTATCTGACAAGTATGCAGAGAGTCAACAATTATCCTACACTGAATAAATAAGTACTCAGACTGATTCTGGTCTATCTTCTGAAATCAAATCTGCAGCTGGTGCATTGAAGTCTATTTACTTTTCTACCATGATGTGCAATAATGCTAATCATGTATGCATGTGACCAAGGCACTTTGTAAAATGAAGAGTATCTCCTTGTGGCTGAAACAGAGGCTCGTGTAAGTCACCTTGTGGCCATATGTAAATATGATAAGTCAGCAATGAATCTGCACAGAAAACCACAGTAGGTGATGTGAATATGCACATACAATTTTTTTAATGATGATGTCAACAACAACAGCAGATAGAGTCATAAATATATAAGCAAAGGAAAGGCAAGCAAGACAGATGCTGATGGAGAAGGTGAGGTCTTTAACAGAAGTTATGAAGAAAGTGAACATCAAAGTGCAAATCGAGTTATGAAACAAAACATGTGATACATGTCAGAAGTATGCCCTTTAACTCTTCTCCCTGGTGACATGCTAACTAGTAAATGCAACTGTGTATGGAAGTTAAATAGGGGTGTGGCTATGAAAGTGTTCCATCTCTATGGTGATTTATTTATCATTTGCTAACCGTGAAAGTCTGACTTGGAACGAAGCCAATTTTCAGCGGAGGCCTAGGGAGAAAGGCTCCAGATGCATGTCTTTGTAATGTGGGAGGAAACCGGAGCACCCGGAGGAAACCCACATGAATGCAGGGAGGACATACAGACTCCACACAGAAGGCACCCCAGCAGAGAATCGAACTAGAGAACCTCTTGCTGTGAGGTGACAATGCTACTGCTGCACCACTGCGCCGTGATGCATGCAGTGATAATCCACATCCACGTGCCTTGCCTTGCAGCTGCAGATTTCTTGCTCTTCTAGTCTCTCAGACAACAGTCAATGGGCAGTCATACCAGCAGCCATTCCCTCACCTTCTCCCATGAGTCAGGCAATGAGTTCTTTCCTGTCACTCCTAACATTTGATCCTCCAGTGCCTGGCCACTTACTGAACTTGGGTCAGTATGTCATATAACTTTTACTTATTTATCGCTTTTATTCTTTTCTCATTTATTTGTTTCTTACTAATTTTTAAATTAAGGGTGGGTGCTTCCTATAAGGCATCCTGAATTAGTCATAAATTTAAATTTAGCTGACTGATGCACTGAAAAGTTGGTCATAATGGTTTAAACATCCTGAGAAGGCTGTTCATAATAGTAGCCATTTGAAATGACAAGACTCACTAGAGGAAGTGGAGGATATTAAGACTGAATGCCCAAAAGAATATTCCCTTTTCTCTGCGGTATGGCAGTCTTGGAGTTGATATATATATATATATATATATATATATATATATATATATATATATATATATATATATATATATATATATATAAATATATATATATATATATATATATATATATATGTATATATAAGTTCAGTCAGTGTAGGGGGCTTGCCCACCACATGGGGGAGCAGGGGACTTGCCCACCCCCACACAAAAAAGTTTTAAGAAGAGCAGTCCTCTTGGGATTTTGACTGCTAACATTGCAGTAGGGAGCCATTCAGAACTTTTGTCCTCTAATAAGCTAGTTACACTGGCATCGTTTGCATGACTTAGCTATTTTTTATCAGATACTTGGATACTGCCATTTCATATTTGCAATTTTCATTATTTTTTTCCTGTGATTGCTGTTCGAAATTTAAAACATGAAAGCTGTACAAAAAAATAAATAAATCAGTTTCATGGAAATAAATTCAATTAGCTTCAAGCTGTGTGTGTCTACAAAATGTAAATGCCACCTGGATTCAGCATAAAGTTAATTATTTTTATAATTTCCATCTTCAATTATTTGCAAAACAACAAATTTGTAGTCACAAACGATTTTTTAAAGGTGTTTTGTATTCTTTAAATGTTTCTTCCTAATCACATACCTATACTCTGATGAAGGATTCTCAAAAGCCTGCACGGAGTGCAAGATGAGTGCAGGATCTCCCGCAGGCAATATGTCTGCCGTGCGATCCAGGAACAGCCGGCAGGGGCATGCACAAGAGCTCCAGCACTAATCTTGCACGGACTAAGCTCTGGTATGCAAATCACCTCATCTGCTGGAGAAATCCATGCAAATGAGGTGATAGTGCAATCCAGGAAGCTTGCAATAGCCCATGCAAGACAAGTGCAATCTGCAGAAATGTATTCGGTTAATAACCGAGTACATTTCAGCAAAGTCCAAAACGGAGCTATGACAGCACCAAATAAAGGCTGCATATTATTGACAAAGCATGCCAATGGCCAAGTAGAAGGCCACTGGTATTGCAAACCGTAAAAAAAAAAAAATAAAACAACTTTTATTTTTTTTCGCCAATTTCAGCTGCATGGGTCAGCGGTGTGCAAACGGGATCGGGGGGAAAATAATAAAATAAACTGAAAATGAGCATTCTAACAAAAATCAGTATTCTGCCATGCAAGTCAATAGCAGGTAAAAGACAATCTGGCCAGTGAGTTGTGGTTGCTAAAGGGGGAGGCTCAGTGTGGGACATGTAACTATGCATTAGTAGGCAATCCTATGCAAATGAGGGAAAGATTAGTGAATCCCAGATTTTCCCAGGGTGTGAGGCAGGTCCCAAGAGTGTAAGAGTATAAATAGTTGGGTGCAAGACTAGGATATAGGTGACATCATGGGGGTGTGTGTGTCAGGCATAACTGTAAGCAGATTGGAGACCTGTGGCTCGAGATTGCTCCTAGGTTAGCACAGCTAAGCTAGGGGTGTGTCCAAACCTGCCTAGCACATTTTACAAAGTCTAAGCAGGTGTGCGTGCTGTGCACCAGGTTCTACAAGAAGAAAAAGGAAGTTAAACCAGGAAAAGGCAGCTCTGTGCACATATGAGCACTCTGTTTGCACGGGCTTAAACAGGGAGGCAATGGGAAGGGAAAACAGCAGTAGGAAGGTAATCAAGGAGAAATAGCTTAGCTGGCAGGTGAAATATATCAGAATCAGCCAATTGCACAGGCAGCAGACCAGCCCAGCCCAGCACACCACTATAAACTATGCAAACACCTTTCCTCCTTGTTTTCCAAAAAACTCTGCACCTCCGGTGTATACAGATGGGGACATTTTACAAAACGAAAGCAAGAGAAAAAATGTTAGGGGCTACTTTTGCTATCATAAACCAGCATGTGCAAGAGGCTGAGGGTGGTGAGGATGTGAATGCTGCTGAGCAATCCACAGTGAGGAGACAGAGAAGAGTGTACAGACCCAGGGTAACCTACCAAGGGCTACATAAGTTGGAGATAGTTGACCACTATAGGGTGGACAGGGATCTCCTATAGCAAATTGTTGAGTTGTGCCGACCACGCCTCACACACTGAACTAACAGAGGGGAACCCATCCCAGTGGATACCAAGGTATGTGTAGGTCTAAGAATACTAGCTACAAGTACCTTCCAAAGGCCAACTGGGAAATGATGGGGATTTTACAGGCATCAGCATCCAGGGTACTCCACCAGTTCCTGGATGCCATGTCAGCACATGTCGCTGAGCATGTATATTTAACCATCACCCATGAGGTGTTGGCCAGCAATATGCGTCTCTTCCACCAGAATGCAGAATTCCCTGAGGAAGTGGGTGCAATTGACTGCACGCACATATGCATAAAGCACCACCTGGTGAGCAGGGTTGGGTCTACATCAACCGCAAGGGCCCCCCCCCCCCATCAACTGACAGGTCGTGTGTGATGCCCAGGGCATAATAATGAATGTGTGTGCTGGCTGCCCTGGAAGCTACCATGATTCTCACATCTGGCATCTGACACAGTAGTACCAGACATTTGCCAATGGGGACATCCCACATGATCACCTAGTTGGGGATGCTTGGTATGCACTGGAGCCATGGCTGATGACATCCATCAGAAATGCACACACACCTGAACAAGAACTCCATAATGACGCACACACACAAACATGAATCATAATAGAGTGTGTGCTTGGGATGCTCAAGTCACCGTTCCGGTGCCTGAACACATCCGGTGGAGCCTTGCATTACTCACCAACTACATGTACCCAAATTGTCCTTGTATGTGCCATGCTACACATAATGATCCTGTGGATACAGCTGCAGCAGGAACAGCACAGGGCAGGGCCACACAGCCCCCTCACCAGTGCCAAGGCCTGCACAGGCACAGAGTGACTCAGAGGAGGAACAACCTAAGCCTGCTCCAGTAGACAGAAGGAGGCATGCCCAGTATGCCCTGGCCTTGGCAAAGAGGCAATGCATAGCACATGCACTGACACAGTAGGGACCCAGGGAATGTCACCTCTCTCCGACTCAGACATACAGTAAAAGGGATGCCAAACATGACACTACCTGTGCTCAACCATGTATGGGGAGTGTACTATGTGCATCCGACATAGGCTGCCCTACATCACCACCCTCAATACTGGGACACCCACAAGGTAAGTGACTCACACATGCCAGTCGGGGGGGCACATACCCAACAACAGTCACAGCCAGCAGGATAGGTGTAGACAAACACAAACAAATACTCTACTATGGCCTCTGAATGATCCCCATGGGTAACCCCTACCCCAGCCCTACACAAACAGACTACAGTAGGCCAGCCAGTTGGATGTCAGTTGTGAAGGCTATGAAGTCAGAAACTAATATGTAGGTAGTAAACGCTACGATCTATAGTACACTGGTATGCTTCTAGCCAGCACGATAGGTAAGACTACAGACTGAAATGGTGTACCTGACATACCAGTACAGTCATAGCAACTGTGTAAAAGTGTAAGGTGTGCCCCACCATCCTTATGTACACTTATAGTAACAGTCAGATGTGCCCCCCACCCCTGTGTAGAAATGTAGAAACAGTTTGATGCCCCCCCCGCTAAGCAGAAATGTAGCAACAGTCAATGCCAAATGACTGATGTATACCCTGCAGACACAGCATGCTACCTGTCGGTGTTTAGCACAAAGGTCAGCACCGCAGTACAAACTAACTGGACTTGATCCACACATGCAATATAGATGGCCATAATGGGCATGCTCACACACTTAAAAACAAGTAGGCCATGTCAGCAAACAACAGTGGACCAGACATATCTGGCAGTTGCAGTTCTCAGTGCAGACACATGTCAGTATGCACCACTCCTGCCTTGCACACACAGTGGATAGTAATACAGACATATATGTAAGGACAACACACTACAATAAGCCAAAGGTAGACAGACATAGATGTGTTGAAGAGGGTGACCATGACAAGGAGACATCTGGGTCTGTACCATCCAGCACACAGCCAAAGGGCCCCAAACACATGAGGTACAGGTGTCACTCACTGTAGATACTAGCCACCAGTATCTGTCAGCATGATGGCATGTTGCACGTGCCAGCTGTGCAACATGACTGTACAAGGAAGATGTCACCTAGTAGCAGTATACATGTACCTGTGGCATATGATCCTGTGTGTGCCCGCATGTGGCATGTCAACCCCAACATGAATGGGTTACAGCCCATGTACACACTGCCCCCCATAGCAGTATCATGACAAGCCTGCTGAGGTCATCCAATGTGAAATGCACCTTTGGGGGAGCTGTAGCTCAATAATCCCCATGGCGTGTCCCATAACTGTGTACTGCTGTACTGATAAACTAGTTAGGAAGTAGTCCTAACCCCAGACTTGGCAAATGTGTGAGTGTGTGTATGTGTGCGTGTCTCGGTCTCTGACTGTGTAGAGAGAAATGCTTTCTAGGCTACTCACACTCAATACAGTTCATATACACAACATTGGCAAGACTGCAGAGTCACGCAGCTAGAAATAAACCTCTGTGGAAATCATAGCCCAGTAATTTCTATAGTGCGTCTTGTAACTGCATACTGCTGTAGTGTGATAAAATAGTTAGGTAGGTATTCTAACCCCAGACTTGGCAACTTTGTGAATGTATGTGTGTTTGTGTGTGTGTGTGTGTGTGTGTGTGTGTGTGTGTGTGTGTGTGTGTGTGTGTGTGTGTGTGTACGTGTGTGCGTGTGTGTGTGTCTGACTGCATAGAGAGCAATGCTTTTTAGGCCACTCACAACCCGTACAATACATATACTCTACTTTGGCAAGGCTGCTGATGTCACTCACCTAGAAATATACCTCTGAGGAAATCATAGCCCAGTAATCTCCCTAGCGTGCCTTGTAATTGTGTACTGCTGTAGTGTGATAAAGTAGTGCAGTACGTGTTCTAACCCCAGACCTGGCAACTGTGTGTGTGTTGGTGTGTGAATCTGTTTGTCTGACTGAGTAGAGAACAATGCTTTTTAGTCCACTCTCACCCCATACAATACACATACTTGACTCTGGCAAGGCTGCTGATGTCACTCACCTAGAAATACACCTCTGGGGAAATCATAACCCAGTAATCTCTGTAAGGTGTCCTGTAACTGTGTACTGCTGTTGTGTGGTGTAGAACTGTGGTAGGGTTCCATTTCCACCCATGGCAGTTCTGGATGTTTTGTGTGTGTTGCAATGCCTGTGTATGGGGCAATGCATCATAGGCTACTCACTTGCAGTACATTTCAAATGCCCTACATTGACAATCCTGCTGATGTCATTCATTGTGAAGTAAAACTTTGGGGAAAAAGTTCTTTAGTAATCCCCTGTGGTGCAGTCTATAACAGCTCTATGCTGCAGTGTGATATATACCTCAATCAGGGGTTCTATACCCACACATGTCAGTTGTGGATGTTATGTGTGTGTCTCACTGTCTCTGTAGACAGCAAAGCATTTTAGGCTAGTCACTTGCAGTACAGTTAAAATGCCCTACTTTGGTAATCCTGCTGATGTCATTCACTGTGAAATACACCTGTAGGGAAACAGTACTCCAGTAATGTCTATGGCACATACTATAACTGCATAGTGCTGCAGTGTAATAAAGTAGTTTGGTAGGGGTTCTACTCCCAGACATGACAGGTGTGTGTGTGTGTGTGTGTGTGTGTGTGTGTGTGTGTGTGTGTGTGTGTGTGTGTGTGTGTGTGTGTGTGTGTGTTTGTAACCAGTATCCTGTGTAGAGGTGAGTGTGTGTCAACTGTGGGCATTATAGAGGGGGTTTTGCTAATTTATTTTATGATGGCTCTACTATATATCACAATGTCAACCATAAAGGGATAACAGATGTAAATTAGCTGGGAGGCTGGGGTGCAAAGCCGTACCCATGCATGTGACATCAAGGCCAGACAATCCAAGTTAGCAACTCCACTATTACCCAGAGCACACACTCAACCCATGTGTCATATGAACACACATGCCTAGGCAGTAGCCGATACATGGGTAGTACAATGCATATTGGCCACTGATAACAGCTATGCAGTGATAGCAGTGGCTACAGAGGGCATGTCACCCTGCCCATCTGTCCAATATGCACATACATGCAGACAGTGCACCTCTACCATGTTCCCCAATGGACACCTGCACTACCTGTGGTGCCTTCACATGTGACTCACAACTGACATACCATGCCTGACATGTCCTGTATGGACAGATGACAACGACATCAGGAAATGCTGTCGGCCTGCCATCAATGTAGGAGAAGGGTAAACCTGCTGCCCAGTACCAGTTCCTGCCACAGATCAGCAAGCCTGGCACATCCAATGATAATCTGTGTTCACAACATGGGCCAGATACCCCAAGTACAGTTCCACGTGTCACTGTACATGCATGTGGGGGGTGTGCACATCCCAGACACCATCCATGGCATGGACTAAGGAGCACATACATGGCATGTGATGTACAGCAATGGCCACACCCAATAGTCACCCAGTTGACTAGATGGGGGATGCAGTACCCACCTGTGTGGGCAAATGCACTAACTACAAGCCTGAGCCACAATACAGACCATTGTCATGTGGCCTGATGCCAAGGTATACCCATTGCCTACCCTTGTACAGCCTGCTGGCACAGTTGACCACCACACACCCATGTAGACATGCACCCATGCATATCAGAACTGGCACCCTGTGTGTTCATGTGTGTGTTTTTTATGGTGCATATGTCCACATCCGCACTCACTACAACCCCCCAGGGCATACTGAAGCATGCTGTCTGATGTGTGACATCTCTTCATACTCTTTGCCCATACAGCCTCAGTATGACCCGTGTGGTGCATGTGATACCTGCACATTGATGTGTTGTGGCAATCCCACTAGTGATGAGTTGCACTCCTGGCCCTGCCAAGTTTGTCAATGTGTGTGCATCCCTGTGTGAGTGTGCCTGTGTTGATGCTGCACCTGTTCATGCAGACAGGCATGCGTATGACACTGACCGTATATCTACTGTATCCCTGTTGCAGATGTCACATACCCTCACATATATGTTCTGAGTGCTCCACATCAAGTAACCCATGGGGTGCATCCAATAACTGCATCGAACTGTGATAGCACTACATAGTTGTCAGGGGTTTGATACCCTGTGCTGGTAGATGTGTGACACAAACATGCTTCAGTTTTACACTCCCACCCCTCCCTGGCATGTATTTGCCTCTGTCTGCCTCCCCCACTCCATCTCTGGTGGATATGAAGACCCACACGTGCCTTGCTTAGGCAGCAGCATGTGTATTTTATGTGATGCTCATGATCAGCTGATGGCCTCTGCATGAATTGCAGCCCTCCCCTAGCTGATTGCATGTGGAACAGCTGTGGTGATAATCCCATAGACAATTGCATGGAAATACATTCCAATACCTAGGAACATCATGGTGGTGTTGGGTATTTTCAGTCACTGTGAGCAGGAACTAGATCTGTTGTTTGGCAAACAGTATTACAGATGGATTGGGGATTTACCTCCAACAACATACACTGTGGAAAGAGGGCAACAGACAGGAGGGGGATGCACCTGACCTGACTGCAGACTGTAAGTGCTGCTATACTGAATTTCGAGTAATGTTGGTTTAATAGTGTTTGTCTGGATATGCCTATCATACATGTAGCAATACCTGCCATGTCTGTTCCATGTATATGAGGAATCCCCATCTGCAGGATCATCTGCAGACTGGACAGTGTTGTGCCTATGGTTTCATGTGTTATCCACAGTGCATCTCTCTGTGGAATGCAGACGGTAGTGTGAGGATTGCAGTCTGTAGATGGTGAAGGCCATGACAGTTACTGACTTCATATCACCCATAGGACATATGTTGCAACAAACACTGTTACAATGGAAAATATACAAGGTTATCACAGCAACATGTCTATACTGGCCCTGTGTATGTGCTGTCAGCCACACCACTATCAACGTTTGTACATATGGCGTGCATGAAGTGGTGCATATGTGCTGTACACCATACATAGTGTCATCATATCTGATAACAAGCCAGTGATATATCAGATTGCTACACATGTCATGTACAATAGGGGTTATATTTCATGACATAAGCTGGACATTCTGTGGATGTTTGTACAGTACTGAGGTCTGTGTAGTGATGGTGAATGTCGGCAGTGTGTGTATTGTTAATATGTACTTTAGCCTGTGTACAGACTGTGGTAGATGTCATTGTCCTAGCTCCCCTTCTATCAGATGTTACATGCTGCCCCACTGTATGGTAATGTTTTCACCGTACACACATGTCCCATACCACAGACAGCCATCAGACCAAACTATGTAGCAGCCCAGTATATGTAGGGACATTCTGTGACTGGCACATATGAGGATGGTGTAGAACAGATAGTCCATATACTGTAATATTATGCTAGCCTACAATATGTGGCTGTGGCTATGTTCACATTGGTTGTGGTAATGCACTGTCACACAGGTGTATCTTACCCTGTGCTGTGACATGGCTGTTGAGCCTGCTATATATGCAAGTACATGTGCATTACCCCATACAAGATGTAGGCCAGTGTTGAGCCAGTCTGTCTGTAGCCTGCACAGTGCATTATTGCATGCCTAGCAGCATAGTGTACTTAACTAGTGTGATGTCATGTGCAGATACTTGCCAGATGTACTGCTGCCAGGCCTCCCTTAAACGTCATGTATATCAGACAGACCAGTTGGATGCTGTACAAATGTATGTCAATATCTAGTGGGTAGTATGTGCCCATGGCACCCCTGTACCAGCAGTTATTATGTGTCAGGCCAGACAGGAGTGTGTGATTCCAACACCTATGGTGCCAAATGTATACCAGTCGTTATGTGTTATACCCATCTACATGGCTGTCTACATCCATATTGTCAGGCCTGGTACACATGCGGTGCAGTAAGGGAATATGTGTATACCTCTGGACTGTACAGGGTGTGCCCAAAGTTCCATATAAAGTGCCCAATATCTCTGCTGCACTCTACAGGGGCATTACATGCTAGCAGCGGTACCTTGCAATGATGTCCGTAGGATGTCTGTCAGTAGCCAGTGGCACACATGTTATAAGCAGATTTCAGCATCCACACACACCATGTCTATGAAGACAATCCCAATGACAGTTGCAACAGCCTAGTAATATACCTGCTATACATACTTGCCATCCCCTTGCACTACGACATTGGGACTGTAGGGGCTGGGGTACAGCTACACTCCATGTCCAGGACATATGGTGGAAAAATATGTACATATACCTATCCAGATAGCCATATATATATATATATATATATATATATATATATATATATATATATATATATATATATAATGACACATGTGTACTTCATTGAATTACCTCTGTCATGGCAAGCACCCACTATAAATCCCTACAGCATGTGATCATGGTCCCTTGACATTTCCTGTGTGATGGACATCCGTCCTGTGTGTGGGCATCAGTGATACAGACAGCAGGTAGCAATACCTCTCACAGGAGAAGATGCACACTCAGAGAGTACACATTTGTAGGAGGTTCAGGAACTACAGACAGACTGTAGGTAGAGTTGTGTAATGCTTCGTACAGTACTGGTGTTACAGGGTGTGTGTGTACATACTAGTGTACCTTGGAATGCAGTCTGGCTGCATAGGTCACTACTATGGGCCTACCTCTTGATGGGCAGAGGTATGCATATCATGTGTTGTCCTTCCACCACACAAGCCCTGTGTCAGATATGAAACTGGGAGTGTGTGTGTGTTGCGTACTGGTAGGACGGAACACACACACTGCCCTGTGTCAGATATGACACTGCAGTGTGTGTGTTGCATGCTACCGGTACATGGCTACATCCATGTCTATATCTAACTTCAATTCCCTGACTAAGGGTATGTTGCAGACTATCCTGTAACACCAGCACTTTGCTTAGTGTATGGCAACAGTGTTCCACATATATGCCTGTGTTCCAGCCTCTGTACCCCATCTACATACCAAGCTCTGCACATTTGTTATGCTGTCAGGGGTTGTACTGTAGTGGGCTGTGACTATATCACACTGCCAATGCTGCCATTAGTACACTGCTGTTGTATCCCCAGCACATACACAGGGGCTGGGGCCATATATGTGTGGGTGTCAACTACACAACACATGTTCACCCTTAGGCTCTGCAGAGGCCAGTGTATGTGACAGTGGTATATGGTCTTGCATTATTGAGTCCAGGTGGGGAGCACCATAAATGACCTAGGCTGTTACAAATGTGGGGGTATCAGGGGTGAGCTGCCGCAAGGTATGTGGATCTACAGTACCGTATACTCCACCTATATTGCAACTACTAACATGACTTGGGGTACTGCAAACCTACAGCCCCCTGCAATACAGACTGTTCTGTGCATTATGCCTCAATATATTCTGGGTACAACACATTGGATCACAAAACGTCTTTACCTCCTACGGAGATTGTACAGAGTGTATTAAGAGGCTGCTGAACTACACATCTGCAGTATATACAGTTGATTGTGTGGTACCCTGTGGCCCAGTCTTTCGGCACTATTGTACATTCTGAAGGGCTTGGCTTGGACTGCAACAGTTGTGAACCTTACCAGACTACTGTATAAGTGTAACTGTGTCACAGTTGCAGTACTCCATTTATATGGTTGTCAGTATTTGAACAGCTATATGATATGGCATATAGGACCATTATGGTACACGATTAAAGGAATCCCATTTCTGCAAACCTGTGTGTGGTGTCTTTACTATGACCTTTCTATGGGTATATGTTGCAGGCAATGATTGACATTTGTATGTTTAGCCCATACAGTGTCCAGTTGTTCAGGTGTTAACTGAAGGCATACTGGCTGTTTCATATTGTGTGCACCTCCTACATATGTATCTGACTGTACATATATATATATATATATATATATATATATACATGTGTATGTGTAGTCACATGAATATATATATACATATACATATATATATATATATATATATATATATATATATATATATATATATATATATATGTATATCTGTATCAGCATCTATGTGTATGTGTATCTGTATCCTGTGAACGTTGACAGCTTCCACATATTATATGTCCTGTGGGAGGTGGACTGTACTTGGTAGTGTATTGCATGGTGCAGGTGTTTGGCTGTGGGGGGATGCCTATTCATACAAGACGTATAGTGTGTGGGGCCTCCCAACCCCATTAACGGTGCATGTAGACATTGGTGTATTTGTCAATCTACAATTGCTATCCACAGATGTATGGCCATATATACCTATATAGATATATTTACCTGCTAACAGATATATAGGTATATGTGCATAGATAGCGATATATATGTATATAGAGGTAGTAAAACAACATATATATTTGAATACATGTGTATCTATACATATATGGGTATGTTGTATCTGTTAAGATTGCACCATAGATACACATGCAGACATCTAGATGTTGGTAAACATTCTCTGCACTGTTGCATGACAGGACTGGCTGATATGTTTCTGAAACATTGAAGGTCTGTGTACATGTCATGGTGTAGTGGTACATCAGTGTGCAGGGTCCTTGGTTTGAGCCTTGCCAGAGTTGTTTAATTTGTTGCTGGCCAGAACACATCCCGTTGGATAGAGAGTGATTAAGGCACCATAAAGCAGTTGTAAGCAGGTTTGTGTGTTCTGCCCAGCAACAAAATAAACAGGTCTTGCAAGACTCGTAACCAGGACCCTGTACATCATGCACAAAGTGATTTACCACTAAGCCATCGCAGATATGCATAATCAAGATGTGTCCACATATATATCATCCAGTCCAGGTATACAACACTACAGGGAATGTATTCCACCATGTAGATGTATTTGTGTGTGTGTGTGTGTGTGTGTGTGTGTGTGTGTGTGTGTGTGTGTGTGTGTGTGTATATATATATATATATATATATATATATATATATATATATCTATATATTCATCATTGAATGGATATAACATATCTATATATGCAGATATAGGTAAAGACATATTTATATACATACATATATATATTAATATATATATATTAATATATATATATATTATATATATATATATATATATATATATATATATATATATATATATATATATATATATATATATAGGCACCAATACATACAGATATACATAGATATACAGCCAGCGATATATGTGTATACATCCACATGTCCACATATAGACAGCACTAGGAATGCGTATATGTCAGCATATATATGACTCACCTTTCAAAGGGAGAAGTCCGTGTGTACAGAGGCTGGTAGGCCTAAAGTATGTTCTCAACATTGCACAGTCCTGCAATACATGCATAGAATGTGCAATGTGCGAATGTCAGTATGCATTCGCTCATTGCAGATTAGGCAATTTGGTTGCGGAAGCCACTATAGTGGGGATGGGGAATAATTGCCTATCCCCACTGTAGTGCACACTAGGAGTTCATATACCACAGTAGGGGGGGTTGTGTGGGGCCCGGCCCCCCAGAGGGGGGGTGCAGGGAGTCATGCCCCCGCCAGTACGATATGTATTCCAACTTCCAGTTCGAGTGTCAGTGAAGGTGTCTGTAGAACTGCAGTTTTCTTAACTGTGGTGCAGTAAGAAATGATGGGTTAGCCCTTTCTGTTTGCAGAAAGGACCATTCAAAGGAATGATTGTCCCTGGTCAAAGGTGAACACATATATATCAATATAGGCATATATGTACATACATCTGTAGATGGAACTGGGAACATACCCACAACTTATATGTCCACATGCACCATTGATGGGTTTGAGAGACCCAAACAACATACATCTGGCAGGGATAGGTATCCCCCTCCCCCCAGCCAAATACGTCTGGCCTGCAATACAATACCAACCTTAGCAGATCCCATAATCAGGACCCTACACGACAAGGGCAGTACATGTTAACAGTACTCCATCCAACCTGTAAGATGTAAGGCTGGCATTACTAACATATCATGCAGTACAGTCAAGTGACATGTCATGGTTGGGGGAACCTCCTGGGCAGGTGAAGTAAGTAGCTGGGATCCCTCATACAATCCAATAGCCCTACACCTGGCAATGGTTTCACCAATGTTGGCAAGGACATCCACAAACCCACCATGTCATCTGGGAACTACCACCTGGTATCCTGATGACCGTGGTCTTCAGGGACATGGAACATACCAACAATGAACCCATTGCCAATGTCACTGGTTATCTCAACACATGGGACCCTACCAATGTTGGACTTGTCAAAGGCAGAGAATACAACCTGAACCCAGTATACTTCCTCATCCCAATCATGACAGCTGTAGATGAGGGTTAGGAGGTACACAATGCCTATGTACATCATAGCAGGCTTTTGTACACAATCCCGCTTGTAGGAATGTGTGTAGTTGTTACGGGATCTACCTCCATTCACAAGATATGTTTCCACCAGGACTGCTTGGCATATGCCAACATACCACAGGTGCCATCCCATGGGCATACAGTCCTTCACAGGTTATAGATGTGTCAATGCCCTCCTCCACACTGTTGAGGTGTGCAGCACTACTGGGGTTGCTATAACTCACTGGGTATGGCTGTTGTGGACATGACTGCCATAATTGCAGTTACTGTTGCATGTATGCCCCCACATAGCTGTCTGTAATACTGTATAGTGTATATAATCAGGTTGTTAGTTTTTATCTACACCATTCACAGTAGTTGAGCTCCTCACACCCTCCTAAGGGTAGGACTATGCCACTGACATTGGCACACACATGTTACTTAGGTGAGGATCGCAGTAGACTGGGGAGAGGGACATACACCCTGCTGTTATCATGTTCAATGCCATCCACATTGTAGCCCACATACATACCACTGTGTGGTTGTGCCTATGCTGTCTTGGTGGGATTGCATGTGCAACAGATGTGTTACCTGCACGGGGACATACCTCCATGTCTACAGTCCTGTACTTGTACTGCATCCTAACCAAAGGCGCTGTGTGTTGTACGCAGCCATGGCATGTGTACCACCCACTACACTTACTGGTGTCCACCATAGAAGGTCTGCTGACACCACTACACCCATCAGCCATGTGGCACATGGACAAACACAACACAATCTGAACAGATACTGGTGACAACAATACATTGTTAATTAAGGCTAGGATGCATCATGGCTGCACAGCTACACCTTCCAAGATATGAGCATTTCACTTTATTGCTGACAACATGCTACACATAATTCCATTGTTACACTGTTGTACAGTCACCCTGTGTATAAGAACCATGTTAGCCTGTCCCTGCATCGATGTTACAGATGTCAGGCAGTGGCACAGGTATCATCATATGCACAGGGTGTGTTGTTGGTTTGCCAGAGGCCTAGGCTGAGCCATACAATTGACAGCATGTGTGTGTGTGTGTGTGTGTGTGTGTGTGCGTTTGTGTGTGTGTGTGTGTGTGTGTGTGTGTGTGTGTGTGTGTGTGTGTGTGTGTGTGTGTGTGTGTGTGTGTATTTACTGTTTAGTGGTGTTGTACAAGTCTTACAGTCTGTTCAATGTTTTCCCCTCACAGGTGGCGAGGTGAGGCTGGGTCCCCCCCACAGGGAATCTGATGTCACTGATACACACACACACACACACACATGTGTGCAGACATGGCCACACACACAGACATACAGACATGCAGTCGACATACATGGCAACCCATACACTGCACCAGACAGCACCTACAGACAGCTCCCGCAACCTCATAACAAACAGAATTGCAGATGATGGTGCAGTACAGTATCACTCACTTACGTGTAATTACACACATGCCAGCATGCAGGACATGTGGGGCTGAATAGCATGCAGTGCAATTGTAGTCAATCCCCATTACAAATATTATACATGGCTGTGATGCATGGCTTCTGTTTGTAGGTGATGGCCCTCCCACTGGAAGCCACTGCACCCATGTCCACAGCATTGCTGTGCATCCGGTCAGCACAGTGGCATGTACTGTGCACCATACCTCACTGGTGTGCACACCATTGCAGGATATGTCTCTGTGTGCCAGGTGTGTTTCCGTTGCTGCTCACAGCCTCTGTGTGTTCCTGGATCACGTGTGGATACATGTGTTTAGTGACTGCTTGATGTGTATTCGCATAAGTCATCATCAGTGGTGCATGTATGAGTGGCAGATTACAATTAGACCAAACACAAAGACATTGTACTGTACCTATGGTGAGTGTAGAGACCATTATTGACCATGATTAGGCCTGGGCTGATGTTGACTGTGGTACACAGAGGTTAATAGGTGAGTACTGTTCTATTGGTCTTGGGGCCTACATAAGCCTAGCCACAGGGGTTCACTGCCATGCACCACCCACTAATGTTATTCCCCTGTGCCCCTGTCAGGCTGTGGCACACACATGCTACCCAGGGTGTATTCCCCATTCCCCATCCAATTGGCAAGTGTTTCTGTCAAGAGGGCCAATGAGTAGCATTGCCTAACATGTATGCGTAGTCCGTTCCAGAGTGCGGTGATTCCCCAGAACATGGCCCTATCTCTCCAGTATGCTCTGTGTAATGTGTTGATTAGATTTAGGACCCTGGAGCATGTGTTAGCAGAGGGAGTGGGATGTCATTATATGTAGCATTTTTAATTGCTCTGTGTAAGACATAGCTGTGTATGTTGGGCAGATGTCAGCTGTGCCTGGGCAATGTGCACTGGACTGTAGCCACAGTTGTCTGAGATGGACTGTGTATTGCATGTGTTTGAGGCTGGTAATCCCATTAGTGATGTGTGTGCTGTGTCAGTGCACATGTACAGCATGCATTATGGGTAAGTCTGTTAGATGTGTACATGACCTACACCTTAGCTATGACATGCACAGTGAATTGCCAAGCATAACCTTAAACCATACTCACTGACATCTGGCCACTGCCTTGCTGGTATCCCAGAGGTACCTACAATGAAAAGGGTTAGAGTTTATGTCAGTGGCTACAGCTGTGGCATTGCTACAGGGTGGCTGCAATATTACAGTACAACAACAGCTGAAGTCCACAGTACTACAGTTTATGCATTACTACTTATCGGTACTACACAGCAACATACCCCACATCTCACACATGCATGGTCTACCTGTACAGATGCATACAATACAGTAGTCTACTGATATGCCCTCTAACCTTACCTGCATGTGCAATGTGTGGTGTGTGAGTAGCACCCACCTCCATGACCATATACGTCTGGAGCTCTTGCGGGTGGGCAGGTGCTACCAGGCTGATGAGCAGCTCCTCCACTCTGGTGAGGGGGGGTGGATGCTATGCCCCCCTCTGTTCCGAGGTGGTCACCCCACACGGCAGTGGCATGATGTCGTACTTGCTGGAGCAGGTCACTACAATGGTGGTGGACCTGCTCATAGGTTCAGCTCTGCAACCCCACCTCATTCACCCTGAGGACCACATCAGTCTACATGGCTGTTCTCTCCTGCTGGTCCATGCTTGCCCGTGAGAAGAGCAGCTGATAGTTCTGGATCATGCTGGTGATGATGATCTCCTCCTAAGCGGCACTGTATGAGGGTTTCTCTGGTGTGCCATACCCCCTGAAAAACATAATGATGGAAATATGTATGAGCAACTCATATGTCAAGTTTACACATATCAGTCTCCCACCACCATATCAGCTCCAACATAATGTTCACACTACGCTACTGTTATGTGTCCAGTATGTGTACCATCAGGCCATATATTGTATTGTACAACACTTTCTGCTATGTGGTTATAGACATGCTCTCTGTGGGGACACTAGAGTTGCAGGGCTGTTACAGGGTATTTCACCTGCATGCCATTGTCACTGCCACTATGTTTCCACATATGCATTTGGTTCGCCTGCTATGTGATTGCTACACATCTGCCATACTGTAGTATTGGGGATATCTATGCATGCTGTTGGACATGTTCTGGGATTGTGTGGACTATTACAGCCAACATATGTTCTATGACAGTTACACACCAGTATGTGTAAGGGTTATTTGCCAGCAGTAACATCACTCCAACCTAATGTGCACATGTTACCAGTCCGCAACACATCCATGGCCCACCATGGAACCTCATTTTCTACTGTTCCATCACTACCTTCCTAGGGAACCACCTCAGGGGATGGTGTGCCCCCCATGGAGCACACACAGACATGTGTCTGTCACCCAGGTAGGTCTCGGGTATTGTGAATAGGGAGGTCCACAGTGACATGGGGTATGTGCTACATCACCTGGAGGCATGCAGTACATACACAAAAGGTTCAACATGCATGTCCCTTCTGCCCAGCACACAGCCCAGGCACCTTTATGTCCATGTAGATGCTGTCCTGACTGTCCATGTGTGGCCACCATGTTCCCTTTGTTCCCATGTGGGGGTTCAATGGCCTCCACATTCCAAATGAAATTACTTGTTCACAATGTTTAACCACCACATGTGCCATATACCAGCCCTGTATGCTGTCTTGTTTGTCACCCAACCAGACCTACATACCAATATGTGCCCAATACCCTTCACCAACATATATACCCCACCATCCCATACAATTGCAATGTGTTCCCAACATGGGTTACACACCTTACTCCACACTCCATCTTGCAGCCATGTACTGGTGTGTAAGTATATTGTGTAATGATGTGTGATGTTCTCTCACACATGTCATGGCAGGGAAAAATTATTGACATGTATATCTATATATATATATATATATATATATATATATATATATATATATATATATATATCGACATACACACACACACACGCACATATATCTGTCTGTATACATTATGTGTATATATATATATATATATATATATATATATATATATATATATATATATGTATATATACATATGTGCTTATATGTGTAGATTTCATTTTGTGTTGTTTATACACCTATATAAATGCATAACTGTCTGAGATTCTGTACACATACACAGCTATGAATATGTATCACACATATATGTATCTGTATGTGGGGTGCATACGGACATCTGGACCACACTCATGTAGCCTCTTTTCTTCACAGCTGAACTGTTCTGCCTTGCTGCAACACAGACAGGTGTCACATGTGAACACAGACTAACATTATGAGGGTATATATGGTGATAACCTTTAGATAAGCATATTATACTGCTATGGCAGTGTGGGCATGCTATGCTATGCTACACTTTAACATGACTGTCCTACATGTGGTGTGGTCTCTTACCCATGTGTCTATCATGGTGGTATTAATACCCTCACCAGCCATTGGCCACAGTAATTTACAGAACACAGACATCATGGGTCACATCCTTGCCCTTCACTGCTGGTCTGCACATTTGACAGGTATGTCCCACTGTCCACAGGTACTAATACTACTGTCCAGTGCAGTTGTTGAGCACAACATCATTACAGGAACATGCACCGATGGCACATATACATCCTTTCACAGTATACATCCTATCATTCTATGTCATATACTACATGCTAGTAAATGCATATCTGTTTCACATACCTGTTATGTTGTTTCCATTGTTGGAATTGGAGGCTACTGAACTACATCTGTATTTGTTGATTTTCTCTCTTTCTCTCTCTCTCTCAGTCTCTCCAGTAGAGTGATTGAGCTGGTTTGAATAGATTGCAGCATGCTTTTGTTCGTATTGCACATGATCAGGTGGTGGCCTCTGCACCAGTCAGTGTCCACCAGTTGCTAATTGCATGCAGCCTGCTGTGTAGTACTTCATATAACCACTGTCATGGCAAACCTGTACTATAAATTGCTGCCTTCTGTGGGTGTTGTCCCTTCACCTTTACAGTATGGAAGACATCTTTCCTGTTTGTGGATGTCAGTGTTACAAACAGCAGGTAGCAATACCTCTTACAGACAGCAGAACCTGCAAACACAGGCCAAATCCACATTTGGGTAAGGCTCCAGACCTACAGACAGCATGAGTAGTGTTGTTGTGTGCAATGTATTTTGCTGTTCTTACAGGGTTTCTGTGTACACGGTACTTTTTCATGGAATGTTGTCTGTCTGCATAGCTCTCAACTGTGAACCTATCCGTATGATACCAGGGTGATTGGCAGTTAGATTTTGTTTGTGCACCACACAGGTATTGTCCCAAATATATCTGTGGCATTCTGTCTGTTGAGTGCTATCAGTTCATGGCTACATCCATTTGTATTTCAATGTCTGATCCCTGCATAAGGGTATGCTGCAACAAATCCTGTAACACCAGCAATTTCCAGGGTGTCTAACAGCAATAATGCAAATATGGCCCTATGTTCCTGCCTCTGTCCTCCACATTTATGCCAGTCTTTGTCCTGCTGTGATACAGGAAGGGTTGGTAGGTAATGGCCTATCATTATTTACCGCTAGCATTACTGCTATCATCCCAGTCATGTCATGGACTCCCACACTAACTGTTGGGCCATGTCCATATATATGGGGGCGACAGCTGGTGAACACATTTGTGGCCTTGTACATTCATGAGGTAAGTGTGTGGTACACAGTGTTCCTTGCCCTTGTACAGCCTTTTATGGGAGGGGGGGGGTAATATGCCATTAACCTAGGCTATGGCACCTTTCCAGTGATATAACTGTTAAGACGAGAGTCATTCGGTGTGATAGTGAGGTGTTAGGTTACGCAATAATATGTACAAGATACTGTGACATTAACACAAGTGCTACCTTTCCCCCTAGGGCTTGACTACAAGGTGTAATTGGAGGCTACTGAACTACATCTGTATTTGTTGATTGTTACATATCCCGAAGGCAAATCCTGTTCCTACTGTTGTACTAATTGAAGGCCTTGGCCTACACAACATAGTATGGTATATATATATATACATTGCTTGCATCTACTGTTTTGTGTGGGCCTTGCATTCATGACTGATTACATATTTCAATCCTTATGAGGTGTCAGTACTGGCATGCATTATTGTATAGTACAGGAATAAAGGTTATCTATGTATGCATACCTGTGTGTCATGTCTTGTCCGTCGATTTGTGGGTGGGTATATGTTTAATATCAGTATTCTCATTTGTGGGAATGGTTGCCACACTACACATTTCACAGGTGCCAGTTGAAGGGCTTATGACTGAGGGATATACTTTGCACCCAGTACTTCCACACTTCTTCTACATATGTATGGCTACTGATACCTTTTGTGTGTGTATATGTGTATGTACCTATATATATCTCATATGGCTATCTCTCTCTAGATATATAAATATATATATATATATATATATATATATATATATATATATATATCCATAGATATATACATCTGTATATATTTCTTTTGGCTTTTTCCTGGTTAGGGGTCGCCACAGTGGATCACCTGTCCACTCATGATTGGCAGTGGAGTTTTACAGTGCCGAGGTGCCAGCCCTGTGCCCAACCTTCCACAGAAGGCACACACATGCACACACTCACACCTAGGGCCAATTTAGAGTGTCCAATCCACCTACAGCATGTCTTTGGGATGTGGGAGGAAACCGGAGCACCTGGAGGAAACCCAAGCGACCACAGGGAGGACATGCAGACTCTGCACAGAAGGCTCCCTAGCTGAGAATCAAACTGGAGAGCCTCTTGCTATGAGTTGGCAATGTTAGCCGCTGCACCACCATGGCCACCCATACATCTGGATATATATATATATATATATATATATATATATATATATATATATATATATATGTATGAACATATGTATGCATCTATATACAAGTGCTGTTTTATGATTATTTGTCAGTCATACATTAATATATATATATATATCTACATATAGCTGTCTATCTTTCTACATTTACAGATATATCTGTCCATATGTCCATGCATGTTTGGCTCATGTTTTGGCCTGTTCCTCATTCACTTGGCAATTGTCATGGATGATCGCAGTATTGACAGTCAATAACTAGTGGCAACACTTTTGTGTTTCAGACTTCATTCACTTCTACATATGTGTTCTAATACATATAACTATGTAACTAGCAACATTTTGAGTGTAACAGAGCATTAGTTGACATATATCCCTATTTGTACCCCCAGTGTGGCATACTTTGTCCAGACTTCTTGCATTAACAGGTTATGTGGTGTGATAATAATACAGTACCTGTACTGTTGACTGATTGTGCTGCAGGATATGTTTGTGCAAACTTCAAGTTATGTATATCTGCCGTGGTTTAGTGGTAAATCACTTTGTGCAGGGTCCTGGGTTCGAGCCCTGGAGAGGCACTTTATTTTGTTGCTGAGCAGAACAAGGGACGTTGGCTACAGAGTGATTGAGGCACTCTTAAGCAGTTGTAAGCAGGGTCGTGTGCATTTGCGTGGAGCTAAGCAATTCCTACACAGGTTAAGCAATTCAGCAGGTAACTGAGTATAAGAAACTGTAACCAGACTTTAGCAGTGCTTACCCCCATGCAAATGCACCTAAACATGCTTACTACTGCTTATTTGTGCTTAAACTTGCTTACTACTGCCTAAATTCATTATGACACTGACGCTTTACATGTGCATGTCATGCAGTACTCCAGTTCACATTTAAATGTTATTATGTAGGTTGTATGGCAAAAAGATGTACAAATATGTTCATATACAGATTTCACATGGAAAATGATATGTGCTGCAGTGGAACTCAAACCGGGAATGCCTGTTCATTAGGCAGGTGTTCTAACCATTGCACTATTGCTGGGTTGCTTCATTTGCATATATACCCATATACCCATGATTCCTAGTTCCCCAAACACCTACCCCAATACTTCACTGACACATCAGTCGTCCATTCTCCATTTGGAAACATGGTGTATCCACACCACTACACATTGGCCACTCCCTACTCCTCTAGACCCATCCCATGGGTTGACTCAATCCAAGTATCCTCAGGCATCCCAACCTTTTAGTCCACAAACATTGGTGAAATGAGTGACCAATAGGACACTATTTCCAATTTTTGGGTTGTCCTACCTGGGACACACATGTCTTTATTTCAAGATTAGACTCTATAGGTTCATAGGTTCATAGGTAGGTACTAGGCTATCGGCCCTAGGGCCCATACAAGCCTAGCCAAAAAATGTACCCTGACTTTCGCCACCCAAGAAAATTATTTTCCTGTGCCCCTGTCGAGCAGAGACACAGAAGTGATCCCTGGGGTAAATTTCCCATTTCCCATCCAATCATCAAGATTCTTCTTGAAGAGTGCTAATGAGGAGCTCTGTTTGACATAGATAGGTAATCTGTTCCAGAGTATGGGAAGTCTCTGGGACAGGAATCTATCCCTCCAGCATGTTCTGTTTATTGTGGTGACAAGGTTAAGGTCCCTAGAGCATGTAGCTTGGAGGGATTGGGATTTCTTTAACTGGAGCATGTCCAACAGCTCTGGGTTTGACGTAGCTTTGTATGTTAGGCAGAGATTGCCCCTGAGTAGGCGATATGCGATGGAGTAAAGCTGTAGTTTTTTGAGGCAGTCTGCATAGGGCATCTGTTTTTATTTATTTATTTTATTTTACATTTGTGGACCGGGCTAGTCTAACTGGATACATGTCCATTTTCAGTAGAGGCCTGGGGAGAAAAGCTCCAAGAATAACAAACAAAAAACAATAAACAATAAAAAACATATATAAAGTACAATCTTGAAAATGTTTACAGAAGGACACATGCAAAATTCAATCAAGGAAGAAGTACCAATAAAGTCGTATACCAAAAACAATATAGAAAATAGTATTGAGTAGAACAGATGTATAAATAAGAAAAAAGTTTTTTTTTTTTTTAAGATATGAAATATTAACTGCCTTACTACCATTGAGCATGACTGGAGCAGTAAACAATAAGGGAATATTCATGAGAGGATGTAATATGCAAGTATATATAAAGAATTCACTCAAAAGTTTCATGATCAGCAGATTTTATAGGGAAGGCTTAGGATGATGCAGGTAGTTATAAGTGAGAAGTATCAACAGTTAGTCAGGGATAGTACAGGAACATAACCAGTGTGACTTGAGATGAAGCTTGAGTTTCTTTTTAAAAAGTATATGAGAGCAGAGAGTTGTGAGTTCAGTGGGTAGTAGATTCCATAGCTTACCAATGGTATTAGAGAAAAGGGAGTCACCTGCTAAATTGTTGGATCTGCAAATGTTAAACAGTAGTTTGTTAGAAGAGCGTAAGTTTTTAGGATTATGGTAGGGGGTAAGCAAGTTTGAGAGTATAGGAGTATTGGTGGGTTGATACAGGGTTTTGTGGGCAATAGTAAGCTGTGAAAAGTAAAGATGGTACAGAAACTCTAACCAATCAAGTTGTTTAAGATTAAGACAGTGATGAGTTCTGAAAAGAGAGGCAGTAGCAAATCTGGCAATATTGTTATAGGATACTGTCAGTTTGTTAATGTTGGTTTTAGAAAGATTTGTATAAATGGGTGAAGCATAGAGTAGAGTGGAGATGAGATGAGTTCTGGCTATAGCAGTCCTGGCTGCCGGTGTAAGAAAGGGTTTAATTCTATAGAGGGATCCAAGTTTCTTGTTGACTGTTTTTATTGTACTGTTAATATGTGTGTCATAGTTGAGATTATTATCTATAGTTATTCCTAGGAGTTTTGTAGTTAGGTCTGGAGAGATAACAGTACCATTGTTAGATGTAAGTGTAAAATGTGCGGGGGTGGACTTATGGGTTGATGAGAAGAGTAGTAGTTTAGTTTTCTTTGGGTTTAGGAGGAGGCAACGGTTTGTAAACCATTGTTCAACAGTATTAAATGCATTCTGGGTAAGAGTCTGCAGTTCAGTTTGAGAAGTGGCTGAGCAGATAATAGTGGAGTCATCTGCATACTGAATGCAGGTAGTATATGGAATTGCTGACTGAAGGTCATTAATATAGATGGAAAATAGGAGTGGACCTAATATGGAGCCTTGAGGGACACCAAGGGAGATAGGTAGGAGATTAGAAAGATTATTGCGCCAGAGTACTGCTTGTTTTCTGTTTTCAAGGTAGGATTTGAACCAGTTAATGGTTAAGGTGCCAAGTGATAGAGATATCATTATATGTTAGAGCAGTTGGTGATTAACCATGTCGAAAGCTTTGGATAAATCAATGAATACTGCAGAGGATAGAATGCCTTTGTTACGATTCTTGTTAATACAATCTGTAAATGATAGCAGGGCAGTGGTGGTACTATGGTAAGGTCTGAAATCATGTTGACAGTTGGCAAATATGTTATTTTGGAGAAGGTGGTTAAGAAATTGCTTCTGGATACACTTTTCCATAATTTTTGCCAGAGGAGATAGCAAAGCTATAGGACGAAAGTTAGAGAAATAGTTAGAGTTCCCACCTTTGTGTAGTGGAATAATGTAAGAAATTTTCCAGATGGATGGGATATTTCCTTCACGTATGGTTCTGTTGATAAGAATGGATATAGGATAGGCAATGGATTTAGCTCCTATTTGAAGGTATTCTGCTGGGAGTTGGTCAGCTGAAGGGGTGGTAGGTTTTAGTTTTTGTAGAAGAGAGCATATACTAGAAGTAGACACTGGTTGTAATTGAGAAGATGGAGGAGGATTTAAAGATGAGTTTGGCAGATTTGAGGTGTCTGGCGATAGATGGCTAGCAAGAGATTGGATGGCATTGGTAAAGAAAGAATTAAAGGAGTTGGCAGTGTGAATAGGATTATTGGGGTTGGAGCCTAGAGGGTTAGGTGTGATAGATTGTCCTGGATGAAGAAATTTGTTAATGCTGTTCCAAAACTTTTGAGGTTTCTTTTGATATGTTCGCTGTATTTGGAGGTAGAAGTTCTTTTTATCTAGCACAATGGCTTTTTTAGTATGATTTCTTAGTTGTCTAAATGTTAGGTAATCCGATGTTTTTTTAGTAGAATGCCATTTTATCCAGGATTTGTTTCTCAGATGGATTTTTTGCCTAGTAGTATTAGAGAGCCAGGGTGCTGGTTTAGCTTTGCATCGAATAGAGCGTAATGGGGCATGGTGGTTCAGGATGGTTAAGAATGTGGCATTAAAATAGGCTACAGCTTCATCAAGTGGAAGATATTTTAGTGGTGACCAATTACATTGTTTAAGTTCTGTCTGGAATAGTTCAGGGTTAAATTGCTTTTTGTAGCATACAGTTCTGGCAATGTTGGGATGAGTGAGGTTGGTTTTAGATCTAATAAAATAGGTTAGGGAGTGGTCACTTAGATAATCTGGGAGGGTCCCTACTTTGTAGGTATGCAGAGGATTATTAGTAAGTATCCAGTCCAAGGTACTTTCTTTGTTTTTAGGTTTGTGAGTTCTGGTAGAGGAGTTAATAGTTTGTGTAAAGCCGTATAAGTTAACATGGGTGGAAGGGTGTATATTATTACAGGACTGCCAATCAATGTTAAAGTCTCCTAAAATTATAGTTTCTTGTGGGAGAGTGATAGAAAGCCAATTTAGGATATTTTCAAGGGTATTAATATTGTTTCCTGGAGGCAGGTATAAACATATGACATTTATAGCTTTACAAGAGTTGACCTGAAGTTTAGTGATAAGTATTTCAGCTCGGTTGTCTAAAGGTGGGTCAAGGTCTATGGTGCTGATTTTTAGTTCTGTTTTGTAGAGGATTGTGACCCCTCCTCCCTTTTTGGTAGTACGGTCTTTTCTGATGATATTATAACCAGGTGGGGTTACTTCATTATCTTTAATTGTGGGTTTAAGCCAAGTTTCAGATAAGCATAGGATATCAAATTGGTGGACATCTAGGAGGGCATGGAGGTGTGGGATTTTAATATTAATGCTGCGTATATTAATATGTGCTATGAGGAGAGAGTTAGCAGGCTTGGAAGGGGTTATGGAGCTACTAGTGATTAGAGTACATTTTTCAGAGGTAGAGGTATGGTTAGGACCAGGGTTTGGATGTATGTCTCCATCTAGTAGAGCGTGAAGGTATATGATGTGTTTAGGGAAAGTGGCTTGCAAGAATAGTCGAGTAGTTTTTTATTATTGTGATTGGTATATTAAATGGGTGCTAGTCTGTGATATTTGGGAAGTATGTAGTTGGGTGTGGATATAATGTTTAGGAAATTTGGAGTAGTGGCCAGTGGTAATGTAGAAGTATGTTTAGTGGGAAAGGGAAGGGAGGAGTAAAGTGGATGTTCATAAGAGGTTAGGAGATAGACAGTTAAAAGAGAAGGAAGGAGTGGAAGTAGGAGAAGTAGTTGAATTAGGTATTGGGTGGGAGATTTTGACATTATGGAATTAATAGATGGGAGCTGAATGAAGGGTGGGGTTGGTAGGCAGGTGTTGAGGTGTATATGGTGGAGGAAGTAAACAACAGAGGTAATGGGAGGTAGGTGTTACTAATTGTATAGTGTTAAGGGAGGTGGAGTGTGATAATGTGAACAGTGTGATTGGTGTAGTGTTTGAGGGGGTGTGGTGTAGGAGGAATAAGTGTAGGAGCACTGGGGGCAGGTGAGAATTGGGGGCAGGGTAGGGGAGCAGAGTGAACCCGCAGGGTGAGCGGAGTGGAATGAAACAAGGAGTCCTCTGTCAAGAAAGACAATCAGTGAAATAGAGAGGCTACAGCTGAGTGTAAAGGTGGGAAGTGTAGTAGGGAGATGAGAGGCTTAGCAGTGGGAGATTTAGGATGATTAGAGGGGAAAGTAGTGATATGAGATACTTTAGGGCACAGTAGAATGGGAAGAGACGGAGTTTAGAGAGCTGGGAGCTTAGTAAGGGTAGCTTAGTACGAGAAAAGCTAAAGTAAAGAACAGAAGGCATAGATAGTGAGATGTGAAAGAAAAGGGTAAAGATATTTGGCAGACAGCAAATATAGAGGTGCCACCTGGTGGGCAGTCACCTTATTACAGAAAAATGCAACACCTAAGGTAATGTCAGGCTGAGGAAGATATGAAGGTGTAGGAAAGGACGGAGTAAAGATAAAAGCAAGTCTGGATAAAGTATTGGGAAGTAAAGTATAAGATAAGATGGAAGTGAGGGTAAAAAAAAAAGCTATGGGGGGGTGTTTTGGCTGCTGCCTAACCTGACTTGGGAAACTTGCCTAACCTGGCAGTATAGTCATATATTATTATGGATACAGTCTTTCAGTTATCTGTAACACACATACTTTCTCTTTCAGTGTTCCTGGGAGGTCTCACAGGGAGCTGATAGGTAAATTCTTTACACTGAGAGTGTTTCCTTGGGCATCAAGCAGGGCAGATTCAGGCAGTCAGGCTTAGGGATATGCAGGAACACAGAGGTGCAGGTGGAAGTGCTTGAGCAGGGTGGACAGCAACCAGGTCTAGGGTAAAAGTGGAAAGTTTGAGGCCAGTAAGCCTCTTTGTGAGGTATTTCTGAGGTCTTTTCAGTTGTTGTAGATGTCTTGTGAGGTACATACCAAAAGGGGCATTGTACTCTATAATGGTTCTAATGAGTGATGAGTAGAGGGGAACAATGACCTCTTTTTTTCTGGATGAGAATCCTTTTGTGATAAGATGAGCCACGTAGAAGGATTTCCTGACCACTGTGGCAATGTGATTATCAAAGGAGAGATTACTGTCCACCTGTGTCCCAAGGTCTCTTATCACATTTTCGGAATTACGTAGACTACCAGCTATGTGGTAGTTCATGGGTACAGAGTTTTTACCAAAGGGGATGACAATACACTTTTTGGCATTGAGTTTCAAGCCATGGCTTTGACACCAGGTATCTGTCTCAGTGAGGCCCTTTTGTAGTTTGTCCACATCGTTAGGAGTTTCGATTATGGCTCCTAGTTTGCAGTCATCTGCAAACATTGTTAGCCAAACACATTCTGTGTTGGCCTGCACTTCAGAGAAGTAGATACCAAACAGGAGAGGACTCAGGACTGAACTCTGTGGTACTCCACTTGTCACTGTTCTGATGTCGGATTTGGAATCCGATACTTTCACAGTGTGGGTTCTGTCCATGAGCCAGTTGGCAACCCATCTTGTGACATACGGATTTATACCTAGTTTAGTGAGCTTATCTATAATTCCAGAGTGGGGGATGGTGTCGAAAGCTTGGCGAGATCTAGATAAGCTGTGTGAACCATTTTACCCTCATCTATGGCTTTGGTGACTGCTTCAAAGAAGTCAATCAGGTTTAGAAGACATGATCTGCCTTTTTCAAATCCAAACTGAGTAGGGTCCAGAGTTTGGAGATTACCAATGTCTTTGTTTATGAGTTCCACGATGATACGTTCCATGGCCTTGCAGACCAGGCTCGTCAGGCTAATGGGGCGGTAGTTCCCGGGGTCCATCGTGGCTCATCCTTTGTGGAGTGGGATAACTGTCGTGGTGCACCATTCAGAGGGTACAAAGCCTGAGGTGAGGCTATGATTGAACATGGTACTTAGGTAGGGTGCCAGTTCATTCTGTAGTTCATGTAGAACGCAGCCTGGGATATTGTCAGGTCCCATGGATGCTGTGTTCTTGGCTTTGGAGAGTGTGTTTTTTACCTGTGCAGCCGTGATTATAGGAACTTTGCATTCTTCCGGTTTAGAGATGGACCCTCTAGGGGGTGAGAGGGGGGTAAAGTTAGCACTGAACCTATCTGCTAGGATGTTGGCAATATCAGTTGGTTCTGTATATTTAGTGCCATTATGCTGTAACTTAGAGCAGATCTGAGTGTTCCCATTTAGATTCTTGACATAGCTATAGAATGCTTTGTGGTTGTCTTTAGAGTCAGTGGCAATTTTGTTTTCGTAACTAGCTTTGGAGGATTTTATGAGGGATCTCAGATTCTTACTGAGGTTGACCAGGGAGTTCCTCCAGTCATGAGATTTTACTCTTTTTTACAACAGTTTCCTTCTTCTGTTGTAGAGTTTGTTTATGGCAGAGGACCACCAGATTGGCTTCCTTTTTTTGGAGGATAACATCTTGGTTCTATTAGGGATAACATGATCCATGCACTCATGTAAGTGCTTATAAAGTGCATTTGTGTAGGATTTGGTAGTCATACCTATATTGTCCTTCTGCATGGGTGTCATGAAGTTTGCCACTTCTGTCTTAAGAAGTGTGAAGTTGGCTTTTGAGAAGTTTTTTTACGATGGTTTCCCTAATTGGGGCTGGGGGTGGGATGTGGATGTCTAGGCTGATTAGCTTGTGGTCGGATCTGACCAACGAGGAATTGACCTCTGGTGTGGAACACCGGTTTCCCATGTTGGTAATGACCAGGTCTAGGATATTGCTGCCCCTGGTGGGGGTGTGAATAAGTTGATCCAAGGCGTTGGAATTTATGAATTCTAGAAAACGTTGACCAAAAGAGTTGATACATGAGTAGTTTTCCCAGTTAATGGTGGGGTAGTTGAAATCGCCCATTATTAGGGTGTTGGGTTGTACCCTAATACTTTCCAGTGTAGAAAAAAATGAGGAGTGTGAATCCTGGGGCATGGTGGGAGGTCTGTAGCAAGCTACAATTTGGATTCCGGTCTTGCCCAGAGTTAGTTGCACTTGGATAATCTCGGATGCATTATGCTGTGCAACTAGCTTGGAGGTGTGGATATCCTTAATGAATATGGACACGCCTCCGCCTTTAGTGCTTCTTTCTGGTTTAGGTGGCCGAAAGGTGTGGTATGAATTAAAGCCTGGTAATGCAGGGGTGCTCTCTGGAGCTTTGAACCAGGTCTCTGTCACTGCACAGATGTCAATGTTCTCCATTTTAAGGAGTGCCTCGAGTGAGTGCATTTTGAGGTTTAGACTTCTAGCATTGAGTAGCATTACCCTCAGATTTTGCTTGCTTGTACCTGTTATGGTGGTGAATTTGTCATTTGAACCTTGCCTAAAAAAGGCACTATAGGGGTGGCAAGAGCCTTAGCCAGTATCCGGAATCCTAAGGGCGACAGGTGCAGGCCATCTCTGGCAAAGCATCATGGACTGTTGATCATGTCGTCCCAGGCAGACAAATACTGGATCCCCTTAGAATGACACCAGAAGCTTAGCCAATTGTTGAAGTTAATCATTTTGTCCTTGTACTGTGGTATCATTCTGGGTGATGGCAGGATGCTACTCAGGGTTAGGGTCATACCTGCCTGAGATACAAGATCGGAGAGCTCCTCCATGTCTCTTTTCATGTAGTCCAGGGAGGTACGTCTCAGGTCATTCACACCAACATGGACAATGACAGTGTCATATTTGTACTTATTGTGGAGTGACCTGAGTGCATGCATTATGTTGCGGATCCTGGCACCTGACAGGCAGCTGACAGTAACTTTCTCCTCGTTTAGTCTAGTGAGTGGAACATCAGTGTGCCTGACTATAGAGTCACCTATGACTAGAGTGTTGGGTACGCTGTTATGCCTTATGGGCTGTGGTTGAGTGTGAGTGGCACACTGAGTTTGTGAGCTATGTGTCATTTGGGTTGTGTTGGGGGGTGGAGTTTGCTTGCGTTTATGCTTTGGATGTCCCTGATGCTTGGGCAGGTTTTTATTGAGAGCCTCCGCGAATGTAGGTGTGTGTTTTGTGTTTCTATGTGTGTATTTTGGTCGTGTAGGTTTTGAGGGACTGTGTGATGACTGTGATGTGGTGCAAGTGTTTACCTTCTCCTCTTGACTGTCTAGTCCAGTCTTGGGTGAAGAGAGCTTTGCTTCCAGTTTGGCTATATAAGTGCATCTCTCACAGGTTGTAGTGTTGGGTGGTAGGAGGAGAGGGTTGTCTGTGTACATGAGGCAATTGCTGCATTGCCCCAAGATGCCCAGATTCATCAGGTAGACAGGAGAAATCACTGGGAGCTGACCCTTAGACATGCCTGGATAAGTGCTTATTTATTAAGTACTAAAAACTGCTTTCCACTAGACAAGTGAGGAAAGTTGAGTGCTGTAGTAATTTGCAGCTTAAGTAGTGCTTACAATGAGTTCTGAACAAGTGCTGAGTTCAAAGAAACAGATTTGACTGCTGAAACTAGAAAACTGGCTAGTTATAAGAAAAAAAAACTCATTACTTCATTACTCCAGTTAACAAGACACTAAAATAAATTAATAACTATGACTATATGATAATGCACACGTTACACATGTAAACCAATGATGTACGGGTTCGGCAACATTATATTACAAATAAGACCAGTTTAGTGATTGGTGTTGACGTAGCCAGCATATCACAGGAATGATTCAAATATTTCATAATGGGAAAATCCTCACTTTTTTTTTTTTTGAGAACAGCACTGACTTTGAAACTTAATACACAGCTCTGAATTATTGCAGATTCGTCCCTTCCTTCTATCTTCTCGTAACTCTAATACTATAGTACTGCAATATATAACAGAAACGAAACGACAGCTTATTTTGCCTTGGAGGTTTATATCCCAGCAGAATCATGAAAATGTTGCAAATAAATAAACAAATGTTATATATATATATATATATATATATATATATATATATATATATATATATATATATGACAAGCATTTCATGACAGTCTAAGTAAGGCCTGCACTGTTACAAAGGCCATGCATTTGGCATGAAATTGAGTTGGGATATATAAGCCACAGTGCAGAGAAGGGGGTCACCATCTTTCCTGTAATGGACTATGAATAAATGTTTATTTAACATCTGTTAACTGAGTATGCAGACAGTTCCAATGAGTCAGGACTCCATTCGGTCATGACTTCAACCTTAGAGGCCAAACAACACAACTAAACATACATGAGAAACATGCCTCTCAGCCTCTCAATGTAAGAATTCTAGCCAAAGCCAAAGATAATTGGGGGTGGGGGGGTCAAAGATTGGGACATACTGGGATCAGTTCAGTAGCTCTGCTTTACAGAGGCCCAGTAAATTGATCAATGGGGTGGCATGAACCAACATACCTTGGCTAGGCTTATAAATGCCCTTTGGCAAATAGCCTAATACCTACCTGTGAACCTATAACATTTATGTTTATGCACAACCTATCATTCTATCTACTGTCAAGGTATGTAGGGGCACTTTCATGTTATTTATGTCTGCAAAAGGAATTAATGTGGTACAGGGAATGTACTTCTATATAGAGATGTATGTATGTGTGTATGCATATATATTTATAACAAACTCACTGTCCACCATGAAGCGGTGCAATAAGAACCAGGCCATCCAACTCTGACATGCCTGGATCCATATTTCATACCCAGGGTTCCTCCACCCCACCTGAGTTCCACATACACACAAACCATCCATTCTCCAGTTGCTATCCCAACCATAACATACCTCCACACATTGCATTCTCCCCAGCGTTAGGGACCCTACACGTATGTTGTCTCCACCCATGTATCATCCGGCTCTCCAAACCTTTTAGTCCTTGAACATACCTGCCCTGGCTTGTGTAATGGTCGGAAGTCCAAACAACCCGCAATTATTGGGTAGTCCCACCAGGGACTACACTGTAATTGTTTGTAAGGTAGACTTAGCAGGAGGACAATGTTACTCCCACTGGTAGTATCCTGCCTGTGGTTTGAGAAGCAATGATTTGCTCACCCCTGCCCAGCTTGATATGACATAAGATGATACAGGAGTTGCTGTTGTTTTCCTTCTCATTCTTTTTATTTGCTTTATTGTCACAATGTTCATTCTTCATATATATATAGATATGTATGTGTGTGTATAGATATATATATATATATATATATATATATATATATATATATATATATATATATATATTATATCTGTACATACACACGCACATACATCTACATAATTATATATATTTCCTATACTGTTGGATGACTGTGCTGGATGATGTGTTTGTGATCACAGCAGCTGAATGTGTATCCACCATGGCTTAGTGGAACTCATGTCTACTATAGTGTGCAGGGTCGGGGGGTTGCAACCTGGCAGTACAGATTATTTTGTTAATGGCCACAACAACAGCTGTTGGCTACAGGGTGACTAAGGCACTGTAGAACATTTGTAGGTGGGTATGCATTTGTTTACACAAAGCACAGCATTACTAACCTCTGGTTGTGGCATCTTGCACTCTGTTAGCCTCTGCATTGCTTCGCCAGTGTGGTACTCACATACCAGTGGCCAAACAGGCTTATACCCACTTGCACCTGCATACACATGTGCAACATTGTGCATTTTGTTCACATCTGTCAACCGTGACAGTTGGACTGCATGCTTGTGCATTGTCAGTGGTGGCCCGGGGTGTAGAGCTCTACAATGACCCCAGCTACATATCCCAATTAATACTGGGGTGTTCACATTCATAGAGGGTAACAGACATAACATAGCTACGTCCCCCATTAATCATGCATAGTTTATGTTAAACTGTTGATATTATCCATGCTTAGGTCAGGTTTACATGTCAGGTATGACCGTTGGCAAAGATCAGTTTAAGGTGAGGTACGATTCCTGTTTCACAGGTCAGGATAGGTTACATACAGGTATTCAGGGTAGGTGTAGTTATTCCATACCTGTGTGGTACAGTAGAGGTGAATAGCTAAGGAGTAGGCAGGTAGGTAGTGGGGGTGACATTGTAACTGTATAGTAGCCCATAGGTATAATTGGATGGGGAGCAATGGGAAGGTATGTCGGATGTTGGGATTTGTATGCGAGGCAGAACAAGAGGTGTCGGTATCACTAGTTGATGTAGTGGTATAGAGTGTGAGGTGGGGGGGTTCACAAGGTGGTGAGCCCGTGCTGCTCCAGGTGTGCTTGTGGTGTTCCTTCATGTGTTAGTTACATGTGTCCTGTGGGACAGTTGTGATACTACATGTGGGTTGGGGTTCCAGATACTGGCAATATAGTGGGGGAAGAGGGTGCCACCTACGTGTACCCGTAGACATTAATAGAAATGGAACAGGGGCTGATAGGTACATGATGTGCATGGGGCACAAAGGGGGGTGTTAGTAGGGGGATTATCCAGGGATGTGCAGGATGGCTGCAAGGAAGGTCCACAGCTGGCCATGTTGTCTATGACAACAGCTGTGCATATGCACTGCATTTGGTGTTTGTGTCAGACACTCACACCCCTGGGTGGGGAGTGAAGACTACAATAATACCTTGTGATGCCTATTACATCGGCTTACATGCCTAGATTGGGGTGCTGTGACCATGTGTTCGTAGGTGTTGTGTAGTAGATTATACAACAACACATATGGTTATACCATACTTAGCCATGTAAACTTGACTGTGCTGCAGTGGGACCCATATCGGAAATGGCTGCCCATTAGGCGTAAGCATGCCTGTTGACTGTACTGAATCTGCGGCCTGTCCAGAGTTTGCTTCATACTATTGGTGTGTTCCTCTTACAATCTGCACCTGGTTGGCAAATACCTGGGAATTGGCACCATTAAATGCAGACAAGTAATTGGGTTTAGGACCCCACATCCTTCAGCCGAGTCATGCTAATGCATAATCTATTATTCTATCAGCTTTCTAAGGTTGTAAGTGGAATATGTGCTTTCTGTCCCTATTTGTACTCCCAACAGTTTAGGTTCTGTCCAGTGGTTTTGCTCTTAGAGGTTGAGAGGTATGGGCGTAAGCTCTGCCCAATTCGCAATATTACTTACATCTTCGGGGCGGTCCTAATACAACTGCGCCAGACAACACCTGTATGCCTAGGCCCATAATTGCATACCCATAGTTCCCTCAACTGCCTCTCCTCTACAGCACTCATCCTTACTGTGGGTGCAGGTGGGGGTCTAACCACACCACTACACACTTCCCACTCTCCACGTGTCAGGACCCATGTCGTACGTTGTGTCAACTCATGGGTCATCAGGCTTGCACAACCTACTGGTCCATGTATGTATACAGCCTAGTTGGATAAATCATTGCAGGGACTGACTCCAATGATCATTAATTTTTGGGGTGTCCCACAAGGGACATTGATGTCTTTGTTTCAAGATTAGACTTGGCAGGTCTCTCCCACTGGTAATATCCTGCCTGTGGTCTGGGAAGCAGTGATGTGTTTACCTGCATCGTGTGTTTGAATGTTTCACCTGTCTAGGTGGGGGGAGGTTGATGCTACGTGTTACACATTTGTTGATTGGACCCTTCACTCCCATTGGCACGGCCAGTGAACATATGTAATCCTTAATTGGTGTATCATATCTATATATATATATATATATATATATATATATATATATATATATATATATATATATATATATATATATCTGCTGTATACTACTATTTAACAAATTGTTTTCTATTCCTGAGAAGCTTTTCTCGCCGGGTCTCTGCTGTAAATGAGCCAAAAGCTCAGCCAGACTTACCCGATTAACAGATGTGATTTACATACATGATTCAATTAATACCCTAGCTATATATATGTGTATGTTTACACTCATATATACATATATATTTCTACATATCTATATACATATATATGTATATATCTGTATTTGTATGCATACATGTATATATTTATATATTGCTGTCTATATATATCTAATGACATATGGGTGTATGGGTGTCTGTATATATATATATATATATATATATATATATATATATATATATATATATATATAGATATATATATATATATATCTGTATGTGGGTATGTATATGTATTCTGTCTCGGTATGTATACAGTTGTACTATGGAGAGAGAGCGGTATATCTCTGTGTAGCTATGGGTAGATATACACACACATACCTCTACATATATACATCTACATCTGGTTATTCCGTTCTTTGCCATGTAGATTAGACTTTGCTGCAGTGGGACTCATAGCGGGTGTGGCTGCTCATTGGGCGATGCCTCTGCCCAATGAACACTTTTGCTTAAATCTCTGGGGCTGTCCATATAGACCCACATCAGCCAACACCTGCACACCTAGACCCATAACTAGCTACCCATAGTTCCCCCACCTGCACCTCCTCTACAGCACTCATCCTTACTGTGGGTGCAGGTTGGGTCTGAACACACCACTACACGCTGCAGACTCTCCACTTCACGGGACCCATGTCGTTCATTGTCTTGACCCATGGTTCATTAGGCTTTCCCACACTTGTATTCCGGATATGTATACACCCCAGCCAGAATGGTCATCACATCGGCTTCCTTCTGGAATATGTCAATTTTTGGGGTGTCCCGCAAGGGACGCTCCTGTCTGTGTTCCAAGACTAGATTTCACGGGTGCACTGTGTACCCCCCCAGTTGTATCCTGCCTGTGGTCTGGGGAGCAGTGGACTATTTACATTGTTTGTGGGTTTGTGTGTATGTTTCCTCTGTCCAGCTGGGATGGGGGGGAGATCATGCTACGTGTTGCATGTTTCTTTCTTGGGCCCCTCACTTCCATTGGCATAGCCTGTGAACAAATGTCATTCTTGTGTGCTGTTTCCTGTCATAGCTGTATATCTGTGTATATCTGTGCACACACACACACAATATATATATATATATATATATATATATATATATATATATATATATATATATATATATATATATACGTATCTATCTTTATATATATATATATATATATATATATATATATATATATATATGAATCCATGTGGGTGTATGGGATGTATGGCCTTAATCTTGCTTATCTATTGCTATGATGGCTTGGTGGTTAATTACTGTGACTATAGTGTACAGGGTCCTGGGTTTGATCCTTGCTGAGGCAGTTTATTTTGTTGCTGGGCGGAACTTGGACCGCTGGATCTAGAGTGATTTAGGCACTTTACAGCGGTTGTAAGAGGGTTTGCGTGGGTTTGCGTGATGGTAAGCACTGCCAACCTCTGGTTACAGTTTCTTACACTCATTAGCTTCTACTTTGCTTACTCTGTGTGGGCAATGCTTACCCCTGCGCAAGCGCACTTGCACACACTTACCACTGCTTATCTGTGTTTAGACCTGCGTACATGTGCCTTATTCATTATGACACTAGCACTTCACATGTGCATTTCATGCAGTACTCTGGTTCACATTTAATTGTTATTCTGTAGGTTGTATGGCAAAATGATGTAAAATTATGTTGATATACAGATTTCTCATGGAAAATGATTTGTGCTGCAGTGGGACTTGAACTGGGAATGATTGTTCATTAAGCAGATGATCTGACCACTCCACTATTGCTCTGCTGCTTCATTTGCATATATATTCCTTGTTATCCTCTTCAGCCTTTTCAGCTGCTTTAACCGTAGCTAGGCGATGGGCAAACCCGTGTGCCTATGGTTAGCTATACCCGGGGTTTTAAAACACATCAGTAATAGGGATTCTTCATTTTATTTGACTGTACTGTTGCTGTTGAACACATGGAGACTGTTGGTGGGGATATACGGACACTTGTGAGCTGTTTCGCTCATTTATTTACACATTCTTCTGTTCTACTTTGCAGGGGCGTGTTTATTCTGAGAGCTCTGCTCTCAGACACACCCACTGCTCTCGTCCATGCTCCATGTAGCATTGGGAGTTCAGGAAGTGAGCCTTCATTAATATGCATAGCGCACTGCCATCCTCCTCTTAAACTGCCTCTTCCATGCAGGACTAGATTAGTCCTGCATGGAAGATTAGTAAATCTGTGGGAAGTTTTTGAGCAGGTTTTTTTCTAATTTCTTTTAATTCAAGTTTGTTGACACTAAGTGCAGTTATAATGTGTGCCCTGGTAGGGCACTGTATTGTTTTTTGCCCCCACCAACATGTAGCTGTGGTACTTGGTGGTGTGAAGTCCCAACCCCTACACACATGGCATAGGGATATTCCTCTCTTTCATCAAATAACTTATATAATACATATATATATATATATATATATATATATATATTTTTTTTTTTCTTTTTTAATTATGCTTCTCTATAATCAAAATTTGATGAAGCATAGCTCATTGTAAAATGAATTAACATAACATAGCTCTCACATATTCTGCAATACATGAGTGTACAATGTTCTTTCAGATTTTCCTGTCTAAAAATATTTACATTCTTATACACTTACTGTCTCCTCAATTTGGCAATACTTGCTCAATTTTAATTAAACACAAACATCATTTTAGTACACTAAATAAATATTGCTAGTGCTACATGGTAAATATTTATTGTACAAAAATAAGTAACTTTTGAATATATATATATATATATATATATATATATATATATATATATATATATAAAATTGAGAAAATATAAATTTGCATTTTTCCCCATCATAAAATATACTCATTTCTTTGAAATTAACTTTTCTAAATCATTCTTGCAAACTTTGCTGAACGTTCTTTATTATAGCCAAACTTCTCCACAGTCAGCAACTAAAGACTAATTTGTTAATGTTTTCTTCAGCAAAACTACTTTAAGTTAGCAAAAGTGGTGTATCAGGGGGATTCAATAAAACTTATGTGGTCACTTTTTACTGTGTGCATGTCATGGTGTGACATACACATGGGAGCAGACAGTTTTAGATTCAGCAAGTGCCATGTAGAGGGACATATCCCCTCACAAGCAAGATAAACACTGTGGTATGCTAATCCCAGTATAAACAGCTGAATTGCATGCTAATTAACCAATCCAACATGGTGAAGCTATTCAATAAGCTATAAACATCCATGCAGACTCTGTGCTGGTTTCTTCTGTGAATTCCAAAACATTGTGAATACAACCATGGAAAGAAGTCTACATGGACAGGATGTTAGGAGCTGCTGCTGCTTTAATTCATTTGTATGTGCTACAGGCTGAAGCCAATGCTGCTGCTGCTGCTGCTGCTGATAGCCTAGGCTAGAGAATGAGAAGAGTTTTCAGGCCCCATTTATCTTTTCACAACCTACATGATGTGGAAATTGTAGAGTGCTACACAGTTGCCAGGGACACACTACAGGAACTCTGTGACCGTTGGCATCCTCAACTCAGAGCCAGAGCCAACTGAGGGGAATGCATCCCAGTGGAGACAAAAGTATGTGTAGCTCTTAGAATCTAAGCTACTGTTATCTTTCAGAGACCAATAGGGGACATGCTGGAGGTGTCACAGGCATTAGCATCCAAGATCCTCCACCAATTCCTGAATGCTATGATCCAACATGCCAGTGATCATATATATCTTCCAAGTAGTTTTGAGGATAGGGCCAGAAATATGCAGTTCAACCATGTAGCACACTACCCTAAAGTAGTGGGTGCCATAGATTGCATGCATATAGAAATGAAGGCAGCACCTGGGGAACATGGTAGACTTTACATAAACAGAAAGGGCTACCACTCTATTAACTGCCAAGTCATGTGTAATGCCAAGGGAATCAAGCTGAATGTGTGTGCAGGCAACCCTGGCAGTTTCCACATCTTACGTGTCTGACACACCTCCCAACTGTATCAGATGTGTGCAGGGGGGGGGTTATCTCACAGGGTCATTTAATAAGGGATGCAGGTTATGCCCTTCAACCAAGGCTGATGAGACCCATCAGAAATGCACACACACCTGCTTAAGAAAGCCATAATGAGACACATGGTGAAACCAGAAATATCATAAAGCATGTGCTTGGGCTGCTGACATTGTGGTTCTAGTGCCTAGATACATCTGGGGGAGCCTGCAGTACAATCCATGGACATGTCCTGAATTATTTACAGTATGTGCCATGTTACACAACATCATCTCAAGAAAACAGCTTCTGCAGGATCAGCAAGGGGAAGGGGCACACATCTCACCACCAAGGCCAAGGTCATCACAGCCACAGGCAGATGAGAAGTCAGGGGATGGAGCCACCAGCTGACCTGGGTGTAGGCAGACATTGGTGTGCTCAGTATGCTCTTGCATTGGCTAAGAAACAACCCATAACACACTCACTCACCACACAGGGGCATAAAACATTCCTCTTACTCATATATATAGTAACACTGATGCCAGGCAACTCAATCAAGCATTACCTCCCCATTTATTGGCTGTGTACTGCTTGCATCAGACACAGTCAGCCCTCAACTAAAACTGTGACAACTGCTGCAGTTACAGGGTAAGTCCTAAACCTGGAGAGTATTGTTTAATAATATGAATGTGTGGCATATATTTGCATTTCATTAGTTGGCACAGAAAGCAAGTACAAAGTGAGAGATTTGTAAAGAAAGTACTTTAACATGTCACAGCAGACACTTACATGACTTATATGTATCCATTACTATGTAGTAGACCTCAGGCATCAAAGATTTACACAGTCATACATCTCCAAAGTACTGATGATCACTACATGCCCTCAGTTTAGCACCATACATTTGTACTGGAAAATCATTAAAGAGAGAAATTAAGTAATGATACACATCTCAGTTTCTGACTTCATAACCCTTGCAAAATCATTCACTATAAAGTTGGGAAATTTTGATGCTATCAACTGTCTAACTTTCCAAAGCCAAGATATGTCAACGGTAAAATTAACAGCTCAACATCACAAAATGAGATATACTAAACACTAAGTTAGCTATGCACCCTGCGTATCAGACAAAAAGCTTATGTATCCCTAAATCCAAAACATAGAAAATGGGGATATGGCACAGTTTCTTCACTTGCACAAGGTGTTGTGTGAGAGGTGCAGGAGGCTGACACAAAAGGTTGGTGAGTGTGTGTGAGTAAGAAAGAGAAGCAGGCAGACAGTTTCATACACTAACAAAGGACCAGTGAGACAAAATGAGTTATTGTTGTGTGTGTGTGTGTGTGTGTGTGTCTGTAGGGGTCCTTCAGATGAAATTGGTGCGTGAGTGTCTGTATAAACACAGCTAAGCTGGCTCTACATCTTGGTGTGACAGATGTGAGGCATGCATGGTAGTGGTGTCAGTTCATTGTTAACTAACAACAAACAAAAAAAATTCCCGACCACAAGAAGACTCAACCAGGAGTTGCACTGGCACATCTACATCCACAGTCAGATGCAGTGTTGCTACCTGAATGTGATTGATGTTTTCCGGACAATATCCATTCACAGGGATGCCCAGGCCACAACCCCATGGCCTGCCACATCTGGGTGTGGACAGCACACTCACTGATGCACTGATGGAGCAGTGGATGCACTTCCACTAGAAGAGTATGATCGGGCATGGCCACATTGGCTGACAGCAGATGAAGTCGCTGACCTACTCCCATGTGGATTCCATTCCACACCCAGCAGATGTTTCATCACAGACACCACTCATTCCAGTGTGTCATTAATCCAATCAATCCATTGATTAGGCAACACAGTGTAGGCAGTCACTCGTGTTAGACTGTACCACATCTACAACCCTGAGCATTTATCTGGAGCACCTATGTGAACTTGCCTGTGCCTCCATGATGGCCCTAAACATGCATTGAGTGACACAGGAAGACATACCTTTATCAGGTGGAGGGGGGACAACAGGCCTCCCTCCAAGCACCCCTATCAAACCTTCTATGTAGCACCTCACCCACACTTTGGCTAGGGCCAGACTCAACAGGCACTGAAGTAACAGTAGCCACCCTTGCCTCATCAATGGTTTCACCTCCACCTGTCCAATATATGTGGCCTCACTGGAATGGATAGGCCTAGGCCTACTGGCTATGTCCAGTGGAATTGCATGGGATGGTTGTATACCAACCTCAGTGTCAGGTTCAACCACTGCACCCCCCAAATGTGCCTCACTTTGGACACCATCATCATCATCAGAGTCTGCTGATACACTGACATCAGGTGGCAGAGGGCCCACACTCCCACTGTCATGATCACCTGTGATAAAAAGCAACAAAAACAGGAATAAATTAAAACCTACACTACTATACTGCAATATATGCTAACAAAGTAACAGTGCTGCCACTATTGCAGACAGTACAGCAATACATACAACAGGCCTGACATCAACAACATGCACTAAAAATATATTTTAAAATTGCTCAGCAGTATTGGCATAAAAATGTTTGGCTTGCCTTCTGCAGAAGAGCTTCCCCTCTGTAATCCAGATGGTCTTGGAAGAAGTTAAGCAGGAGGCAAGAGCAAAATCATCACAATTAACAGTAACACAGGAGGTAATACTTTTAACCCTTTATATCTGCATTAACTATACTTTCAGCAAGGACGTGGCTGACCACTCCAACTAAAGCTAATAACTGTAGCAGTCAACCTTCAACTCCTCAAAAAAAAGAGATGCGACAGAAGTAAATTTTTGATTTCAGTTGTTTTACTATATAACAGTATTCCACTGTTCAGATGCCAAAGCCTACGTGGAAGCTCCTCCTGGGACATGCTTGATGTTGCTCCAAAATCCAGCACATGCTGTACTGCATGCTCCTGGGAGCTGTCTGGATCTCTGATATTGGCCAGGAACTCTTTATTGAGTGTTAGTGGGGGTTCCCTAGCATGGCCTCCTCTGGTAATGTAAAGTGGATCAAAAGACAGGATTCAAAACAAGGATAGTAACACAAGCAACATATCCGTGTTTGTGCTATAACATTAACTCACCCCCCCCCCAAAAAAAAGAACAGGAAAGGACACATTTTGCTAACAAACCATCTTTTAAATGCTAAAAGTGCTATCAAAGGAACTGTACTTGAAACATTTGTACATATTTATCACACAGTATTCCACTTTCATGCACTGGCAATCACGTAGACCTCAAAAATGGCTTGGAAAACATGCCCATGCCATTAGTACACTTCTAATTAATGTATACAGATAAAAGTATAAAAGCCTTTGCTTCAGATTTTTCTTAAATGCATTCCAGCATATGCAGTATACCTTCTGACGTTTAGTACTCCTCTGTACAGATATTTCCAGAAGAAATACCATTATCTGCAGTCTTTCCAACATAAACAAGTCTACTCACCATCAGTTTGCCTAGCTACATGGTTACCTTTTTAAATGGTGTAGATTCAGAGCTGTTAGCACAATGCAGATGCAGATGAGGCGTGAACTCATTAGAATTACTGAATCCCAAAAAGTTAGATCTCTGTATGAGATATAAACATAGTGCAGACACTCCCTCAGTATTTTTTTTTAATAGATTGCAAGTGTGAATGATTAATGGTTAGAATAAGGAAAACACAACAGAATGCAGACTGCCTTACTTCCACTCTGTGTGTCAGGTTGGATCTACAAAGTGTTAGATGTAGGGTTAGAAATGCATGTAAGCAGCACACAAGTCACAGGTTGTTTTTCTTAACATCCAACATGCCCTTCATTTGTTGTTCACTGCATATTATTTCTTCTTAATATCCACACACATTTTAAGGTCAATGTTTGTATATGTTATTATATAATTTACAATTAGTTTTTGTTATTTTTGTTATTACTATGCTTAATTTTTGTTTTTTTTTTGTTCATCTATTTATTTTTGTGTGTCTAATTTTTTTTATTTTTATTTTTATTTTAATTTTATAATTGTATGTTAATGTTTGTTTTTATTACTACAGCAAAGCAAGCTAGGCAGGTCCCACATGATCCTCCTACTCTCACTCGACCAGCTACAGAACCAAGGCCAAGCACATCCTCTGCTCCCTTTGCACTACCTGGGCCCTCAGGTAGTTCTGGTCCTCTCTGGGAGCAGTGGTGGACGGGGTGCATTTATCACCCAGAATGAGTTGCCAGATATGGTGAGTTAGATTGTGCAGTGCACAGTGGATACACACCTATGCCAGATGAAGCACTTGGTCTCAATCCTGGTACAGACTAACTGTCAAAGACATACATGTCAGGCACTGCAGCTGCTGGCATAATGAAGGGGCAGTGGAGATAGTCCACTGGATCAGGACTCAATTTCCACTGTCACCAACCCTGATGACCAAGAAACCTTGATTTCCCCCACCCTCACCTCAACCATGGTGTTCATCTTACTATTGTATCCTTCGCCATCCATGTATCTTGTCTTTTATGTCCTGTCTGTCAGCAATTGCTTTCTCACCATGCCAACTTGCCAGAACCAGACATGCCTATGCCCCCTCCCCAACATTCCTCTCTCACAAAAAAAAAAAAAAAAAAAAAGGGCACCTGCCCACCCCCCCAAAAAAAATTGTCCTATACATAGTTCTCCATTTCACACACATGTCTGCATGACACACTTGATTCGGTCCAATTGACTATACAACAAGATTATGTTACTGTCATTTCTGTCTCTGGAGGTGACAGTCTAAATTCAACTAATACTGTATACATCTGATCAGTTTTTACTGTAGAAGAAATGGATAGCCATGTTTCTTTCCTGGACCATTCCTGCACATTCATGCCCTCCTTTCACTTTTTCTCCCTGCTTGCTCCCCATTTCACCACTTTCCTATCTCTCCATTTCTTTTCTTTAAAGAATCAGTGCACAATGGTAAAAGGCAGTAGTATCAGTAAATGAATGTAAGATTCTCATACACACTTGTAAAACTCATGCATACGCCCCATTTTGAACCCAGTACCATCTGTCTCCAACAACAATGCATTAACCCATCCAGACAGAGAATCAGTTCTTGAACAGCTGTATTTTATACAATCAATATTAACTGCAACATTTTATCTGAATATTTTCCCTTTGTACTCCCCATTGCTTACTCCTTGTATCACCAATGTCATATTTCAGCATTAACTCATTCACTCTGGAGCAGCTCAGAAAAAGCTGCCTGCTTAATTCTACCATAGGAACAACAATGCAGCCTGAGCTCATTTTCAGAAAATCCATTTCTAATACTATACAAAAAACAAATGTTCATAACTCTTTAACTATAAGAGCTAGACTAAAACTGTAAACGTGAAAGTTGTTCAGCAGACACTGATCTTTCCAACAGTGTAAATGTTGATAGTGCATATCAAGGTCATTATTAAATATTTGGCAAGGAATGTAGATATTGTGCATAGTTTTTACCTTTTGGAAAAGCAAAGCACAATATCTTGGTCAATGTACCATGTAGACCCATACAATTTGTATTTAATTTGTTAGTATGAATGTCAGCTTTAAAATGATACCTTAACCATTACTGTGTGATGCTCCTTTATGGAGATATTCACAGAAATATGATTAATATAATATTTCTCATAACTGATAAATAAACAAAGCATAATATCTCATCACCTTTTACAGACAAAGCCTACATATCAGTGTAGAAGTTGTGCAGCTGAATGTCAGCTTCAAAATGATGCATTATTTGTGTGATCACCATGCTCCCTTGCAAACATATGGGCATAATAATGAGAAGTATTGGAAATGTATAATTTTCATAATCGTACAAGGCTAAACAAACTGTGATATCTGTACATGTGTAGAGTGTACAGACACAGTTCTTTTACCATGTTGTAAGGAGTAACACTTTCTTCAAAATGAGGTATTACTTGGCACACTGACATGCTCCCTTTCAGTTATTTACCAAAATATGAAAAAAAATCATAATTTCCATAACCTAACTCCAAAACAAACTTTGATATCTGTACATGTGTGCAACATACAGGCACAATTCTTTTACCATATTGGAACCAGCAACACTTCTTCAAACTGAGGTATTACTTAGCACATTCAGATGCTCCCTTGCAAAGTTATTTACCAAAATATGAAAAGAAAATCATAATTTCCATAACCTAAGTCTGAAACAAACGTTGATATATGTACATGTGTGCAACATACAGGGACAGTTCTGTTACCATGTTGGAAGTATCAATACTGTCTTCAAAATGAGGTATTACTTAGCACATTCAGATTCTTCCTTGCAAAGTTATTTACCAACATATGAAAAACATCATAATTTCCATAACCTAAGTCCAAAACAAAATGTGTTATTTGTACATGTGTACAATGCATAGGCACAGTTCTTTTACCATGTTGGAAGCATCAATACTGTCTTCAAAATGAGGTATTACTTAGCACATTCAGATTCTCCCTTGTGAAATTATTTACCAAAATATGAAAAAAATAATAGTTTCCATAACCTACGTCTGAAACAAACTTTGATATCTGCACATGTGTACAACATACAGGGATAGTTATTTTACCATGTTGGAAAGGTCACTACTGTCTTCACAATGAGTTATTACTTAGCACACTCAGATGCACCCTTGCAAAGGTATTTACCAGATTATGAAAAAATCTTAATTTCCATAACCTAACTCTGAAACAAGCTTTGATAGCTGTACATGTGTACAACATATAGGGACAGTTCTTTTACCATGTTGGAACTAGTAATACTATTTTCAAAATGAGGTATTACTTAGTACATTCAGATTCTCCCTTATGAAGTTATTTACCAAAATATGCAAAGAAAAATCATAATTTCCATAACCTATGTCTAAAACAAACTGATATCTGTACATGTGTACAACATACAAGGACAGTTCTTGTACCATGTTGGAACTATCAGTACTGTCTTCAAAATGAGGTACTACTTGGCACACTGACATGCTCCCTTACAAAGGTATTTACCAAACTAAAAAAAAATCTTAATTTCCATAACATAAGTCCGAAACCAACTTTGATATCTGCAGATGTGTACAACATACAGGGACAGTTCTTTTCTCATGTTGGAGCTATCAATACTGTCTTCACAACGAGGTATTACTTAGCACACTCAGATCCTTTGCAAAGGTATTTACCAAATTATGAATAAAATCATAACTTCCATAACCTAACTCCGAAACAAGCTTTGATAAATGTACATGTGTACAACATACAGGGACAGTTATTTTACCATGTTGGTACTAGCAATACAGTCTTCAAAATGAGGTATTACTTAGCACATTCAGATGCTCCTTTGCAAAGTTATTTACCAATGTATGAAAAAATAATAATTTCTATAACCTGAGTCCTAACAAAACTGATATCTGTACATGTGTACAGCATACAGAACCATATTTACCATGTAGACACATATGATTGTAAATATACACATTCTTGGTGTAGCCAACATACTGCTGGATGGGTACATGTAAAGAGAAAAAGCAAGGTAAGGACCGCTACTCCACCAATGAACCCAGGACAGGCATGGGACTTCAGTGGCAGACAAGGACATCTGATCTGTCTAGTAGCTGTGCTGGCTACCCACTCAGACAGCTGATACCAATGCAGTCTCACAGCCTCCTTCAGTGTCAGCAGTCTGCCTTACCTGTTCCATTTTCTCTTTACATGTGTCCATTCAGCAATGGGCCTAAGGGATCAAGTTATGTATTAGTAAGCCCTTCCCATCATTTAAACTTTATACATGCCTGATAAAAGCAGTCTGAAAAAACAGTATTGCAGGATGGTCCATGACATATTCGATTGTACGTGGTAGTACTCTCCTGAAACAGTTGTTCTTTCTCAGCATCCTCACCAGCTCCTTACCACAGTTAATTGCCAAACTTAGGAAAATATATTTTACAAAACACATTTCATAATACAATTTTACTTACTATACTGATCCTACTTGGTCATGGGCATTTTCCATTCTTCTCACAAGCTGCATGTTACCAATCCTGCATAGCTCTCCTCACGCCATTGTGGAGGTCAGTCAAGAACAATGCAATGCCCTCCCCAGTTAAGTGAACACCATCCCTTCTGAACAGGTGAACATCTTCTGCAATGATGCTGTCATGGCAGATTGTAGATCCACTGACCCTGTGCATCAAGCCATGCATGAACCCATTCTGTAAATGTCTGGCCTTATGAGCTGCCTGTTGACTGCTATTTTCCATATCTGTCGAGGAATTATATCAGACTACACAAAATGACAACTTGGCCACCAAGACTGCAGGTGTTCAAAAATTGTTGTGATTTGAAACCGTAGCCTTCCAAGTGGTTGACTGATGACATCATTCCCTCCAATGTGCAGCACAAGAATGTCGGGCTCAGGGTAAATGGAACATTTCTCTTCCAACAACTGCAGTACTCCGCTCCAATGCATACCTCTTCTTGCAATCCAGTATACCTTCACACTGGATGTGGAGAAGCTCAAGTTGCACCAGTTTTCAGTTTCAGAGGCATGGCTGGCAGCGCAGTGAATGTAAGAATGGCCACATACCCACACTGTCACTTGTCATTCTCCTGGTCGTGAAGCCATGTCAGTGTCAGAAGGTGGACAAACCTGCAGAGGAAAGAAAATGCAAGCAGATTACTACTGATGTTTGACAGATGTATTGGAAGACTACATATATATGCATATCATATGCATTACCTGGTTAGCTCATCCAAATCTTCCATCCTCTCCACAGGGGCAGTATTCTTTGCATTAGATGCATAAGTGGTGATGACGCTTCAGAGATACATACCTACTACCTGGGAAAACAGCAAATTACACACAATGACTGACAAGGGGGCACAGAAAGGGCACATGTAAATGGAAAAAGCAGGGTAAGGACCGCTACTCTACTAATATGCCAGGACCGCCACTCCACTAATATGCCAAAGACAGGCATGGGGCTTCAGGTCATGGCCATCTGAAGTGTCCCATACCTGTGCTGGCTACTCACTCAAACTGCTGGTAGCAGCAATGACTCCCGATTGCATGCAATGCCAGCAATCTGCCTTATCTCAGCCTTTTCCATTTACATGTGTCCTTTCAGCAATGGCCATAAGGACTGAAAGGGGGGAGGTAATGTAAACCCTCTTGTCCTGATGTACATTCATTTACTACACTTGAAGGGAGGAAGGAAGACTGAATGGAGAACTACACCACTTTCCAGTGATTTCCATAACAGCAGAAGATACAGTCTTACCTTACCTGAAATACTGCATGGGGTAGACACTGACAAGGGGGCACAGAAAGGGCGCATGTAAAGAGAAAAAGCAGGGTAAGGACTGCTGCTCCACTAATATGCCAAAGATAGGCATGGGGCTCCAGATGGTGGTTATCTGAAGTGTCCCATACCTCTGCTGGCTGCCCACTCAGACTGCTGATACCTCTATTGTCTCATGACTTCCTTCAGTGTCAGCAATCTGCCTTACCTCTGCCTTTTCTCTTTACATGTCCCCATTCAGCAATGGACCTAAGGGATGAGGGATGGAAGTAACTCACTAACTGCTGCCCTGACCTTCATACATTTACCACCCTCACCTACATACATTTACTACACCTAAAGTGAGGGAGAATGAGAGGAGAGTTACATCAAGGGTTGGGATGGTGGCCTAATGGTTAAGGTGCTTGCCTTACAAACACAAGGTGCAGGGATTGAGTCTCACAAGGGATAACTGGCTAGGCTTAAAATGGCTCGCAAGGGCAGTTAGCTTAGTACTAACCTATGAACCTATGAACCTATGTCAAAAGAACAAGACTGACCCAGGCCTTGTCGTTTTCCATGTGTCCTTTCCTGGAGGGAAACATTGCACCACAGTGGCACCCCCAAGGCCGTGCTTATCTAGAACAGCAGCACTATGGGACTGAGCTGAAGAGTCTCCAAGTTCCTAACTGCAATCCAGGTGGATCATAAGATCCATGGTGGCTGGGTATGCCCCCCCTGATGCAGCCACCAACACAAGAGCATACCCATCTTGATTTGTCTTCTGCATTGCAACATGTGCCATTCCTGATGTCAGTAACCCACGAGAAATGTATGGCCATGGTACTCGCCAAAGCAATCGACACATAGTTTGACCTTGTAAGTTGGGCACCGGCATGATGGATCAGCATGTATACCCTTGCTGGCACAGTTTTTGCATCATGATTTACGCCATTTCACTGGAAAGTGAGAGCCATGCTCAAATCAGCTCACAGCCTCTGGGACAGTAATCTCAGTGCATCTTTTCCTCTTCATGTAACTGGCAAGTAGATGCAAGCCTAGGTTCCTTCGGAACTGTAACTGTGTTGCTGGAATAGCATATCCAGAGTGTGACAGTTGCTGGTGGCTGTTATTTTCATGGAACAAAATGAAAGCATTGATAATGGTCACATCCCATAAGAACCAGAACAACCGGCATGATGGATCAGCATGTATACCCTTGCTGGCACAGTTTTTGCATCATGATTTACGCCATTTCACTGGAAAGTGAGAGCCATGCTCAAATCAGCTCACAGCCTCTGGGACAGTAATCTCAGTGCATCTTTTCCTCTTCATGTAACTGGCAAGTAGATGCAAGCCTAGGTTCCTTCGGAACTGTAACTGTGTTGCTGGAATAGCATATCCAGAGTGTGACAGTTGCTGGTGGCTGTTATTTTCATGGAATAAAATGAAAGCATTGATAATGGTCACATCCCATAAGAACCAGAACAACCACCATTTGCGGGCCTTTTGGCAGTGGGATACTGTGTCCTGGGCTGATCTGCTCGGTCCACTCCATTCATGTAATTGTTATACATGTTTACAACTGTTGGACATGGCACTGATGCCTTGTTTCCATCACGCTTTCTCCTGTGTGTGCTGGAGACTGGCAAGGTTGGGTTGCTATCCTTCCATTCAGTAGCTAGCAGTGGACCACACTGCAATTGCTTGTAGTAGCCTCAAGCTGCTTTTCCGATGGCATGTCTGTTGAATGTTAGAGGCCATTCTGACCTATTGGTTTGCATGGTTCCACAACAGTGTAGACCATCTTTCAGTAATTGTTGTGCCAGCAGAACAGAGGTAATGAAGTTATCAAAGTAAATGAGGTGCTTCTTGCCAATCAGTCCCCTAGTTAAGTCAACCACAACTCTGAGTTACATTTCCCCTACCAGGCCAAGGACAACCACAAGGCATTCTTAAATTATGTGCACATCCTCAAATGAACCACTGCCACAAATGCTCTCCATAAAGGATTAACACAGAAAAATAACTGGCTTCTGAGCCATGGACTAACACTAACTTGCCAAGAAATACATAACAGTACCCCCCAGGAAGTCAGCCAACCCTTGTGACTGTCATATTGATACCACATCCCTAAGACTTGACTCAGTAGTCAGGGACTTGGGGAAGCACACAGACATTGATCTAGCCTTTGACCATCACATGTCTACACTAGTGAGGAAATCATTCTATGTTTTGCAACGTACAACAAAGGTAAGGTATCTAGGTCCAAGGAAGTCAATGTTCCACTTTATTCAGCATTCTTCAGCCCAATCAAGTACAATGCCCCCTATAACTAGGCATATCCAACAAGTGAAACATTGACAGAGGTTCATCAGTAAAAGAACATATGTCATACTTCTGACAGATACACAAAACACACAGCATCACAATTACCCATTCTAAAGACCTAAACCTTGATTGTGGTATAAATAGGACCTGCTGGAGAGACAAATATGTATCCCAGAGACTACTGCTTCTCTGGAACAGGCTTCCCACCCATCTGAAGCAGAAATTCACCCTGGGTTTGTCCTCCAAATCTATGAAAGACAGAGGCAGACTGCAATGTGCAAACTAACACACCCTGCCACACAACGTCTAGAAACTTCCTTGACAAAAAGCCCATGACAAATTAAACTAACTGTAGTACAAAAGTATACAACAACATTTTCTTCCTTCTCTTGTACAGTTTATTAATGGCAGGGGACCAGCAGGCTGGCTTCCTTTGTTTGGAGGAGAGTGTCTTGGTTCTGTTGGGTATGGCTACTTCCATGCATTTATGTACATGTTCTTACAGTGCATTGGTGTATGATTTGGCAGTCATGCATATATTTTACAATGGCATGGGTGCCGTGAAGTTAGCCACCTCTGTTTTAGGAGTCTAAAGTCAGCTTTGGAGAAGTTTTAGTTTTTTGTGGTGAATACCTTTGCGGGGGGGGGGGGGGGTGAGACGTGGATTTCCATGGTAATTAGTTTGTGGTTGGATCTAACCAGGGACGAATTGACTATTGGTGTAGAGCAACGGTTGCCCATGTTAGTAATAACCACATCAAGGATGTTGCATCCTCTAGTGGGGGTAAGATTGAGCTGCTCCAGGGCATTCGAACTGATGAATTCCAGGAACTGTTGGGCCAGTGCATTGGTGCTTGAGTAGTTTTCCCAGTTGAAGGCCATTTTTATTATGTAAGATACAATACACGTGTGTAAAATCTGGCATTAGTTGAATAAGATAATGTTGCATCAATGTCACTTCCAAATGACATGAAATAGGACTTCGTGCCTACCACAGATGCCATCTTTGTAGAACTTGATAATTGTTTCATCTCCCACCTCTCATGCAAACTCAATGGGATAAGCTCTGGCTCTGATTTTCTTAGCAACCAGCCCAAAAAAAAAAAAACCTCACTGACACCTTAAAGTAAAATAATGAAAAAGAGCAATAATCTAATTATAAATCAGACAAGATATCTTTCTGCTAATGACCTAATCTGGTTTAACTTCTTCTCAGTATACAAACAGGTTAATAAACAACAAAAAAATGTAAGTCACAGTCTTTCTTCATTATTAAACAAGGCAAATAATCAAAAACAGCCACCAAAAATTAAATAAGCATTTGCTGTTCATGTTCTTGTCAGATAATTCAACAGCTATAAGTAGGTCAGTATAAACACTAAGAAAATAATACAACTATGATAATGCTGAACAGAAAGAGAAACCTGATCATTCTTAAAAGCACTACAGGTCAAATAAGTCAAAGAGGTATAATCTTGCTTGTTGCTGTACTGACTTTAGATGCGATACAATCTATACAGTTCTGATTCAAGACTTTGTATCCACTGAAATAGTCAAAAAGAAAGCAACTGACTCATTTCAAAGTTGCACAATGACTATACAGGAATCTTACAACATACTAATACCATCTGATGTGTATTATGACGGATCTTCTCAAAATATGGCCTAAAATGTACAAACAAGAAAAATATATCAAACAAAAATCACCTACTTCCATTAGTTACACAAAGTATAGCAATCAAGAAGAAACATAGTTGTCTTTGCTTCATTACCCACAACAGCTACTAGATTCTGCTTTGAGTAGGAGATCCTTTATTTGGCCTTGATGCCACCAACTTGTTTAAACTGTAAACTACAGCAATACAAGATTCTAAAGCATCATTGTTTTTCATGCCATTTTAGTTTTACATCCAACAATGAAATGCCTCTTTACTAATTTGCTCTGACTAAGAATAAATGTAGTCTTATTAGACTTGCCACATTTGCAAACACCCTTATAAACAAAGACATAAGCAAAGCAGTTTGCTCTGAAGAAGTAAGCCATGTGTGTTGTGCTTCCACTAACTGACAAACCTACTCTCATGAAAATTACCGGATTCCATTTACAGCGAGAAAGCAGGATTTTTATTTTAAGTCATATACATGCTGGCCAAATGACGTCCATACAGAGTTGAAAAATCATCTATTAAAAACTAGGGAAATAAGTTGTCTGGAACTAGCTTGTTATTCACATAGAAAAACACTCCCCGGGATTCATGAAGCTTGCGCCAGGCGCCGGAGTAGCATCAGCAATCTAGTGCCAAATATGGCCGCCGAGTGATTCAGGTACGAGCTGTTTCCACTTGCACTACCAGCATATGCCGGAGCTGCGCAGCTCCCAGCGCATATATGCTAATTACCCCATGCGCAGCAGTGTAGCATGCAAATGAAGGCATATAGCAACTCATGAAGTGGTGCAGGCATAGCTTAAGCATTAAGAAATGTAAACCAAAAAAAGGTTTACATTTTATCAAACATAAATTCGGAGCCATAAAAGCGGACCAAACTTACGTATTATAATGTTAATATATGCCAATGGCTAAATATATAGCCAATGGCATAAAAAACATGCACAACACATAAAAAATAACATTTAATGTCATAGCGATACTAACGCAAAGTTAAACCACAGTGCAACTGTGCGCAAACGGGATCACAAGGAAAATATATTTAGATGGCATAACACTGCAATGTAACACAATTCATGAATTCCCCATAATAGTCAATGGCACGCATGCTACACCACAACCATGGCGCAAGGGTTGCTAAGGGTCTGTGACAGTATTCTGTGTGGTAACTAGGAAATAGTAGTCAATGCCATGCAAATGAGTCAACTAATACTGAATTGCAAATGCCCTGCTGGCGTAGGGATGTACCACATTACATAGCGGTACAACACCAAGGAGTGGCCTGGAGGTAAACATGACATCAAGAGTGGGGTGTGCCACCATAGCTGTAAGCACATTGGATCATTGCTATTCCAGGTTGCCTGTTGCTAAGCAAAGCCGCAGGATAGGGGTGTGGAAGTAGCCATAGCTTTGCTTAGCTGAGAGCACACAAAGTAACCAAAAGTGCATGTGAACGTGGATGAAAACGCGCTCAAAACTCGTAAACGGTTGTGCGCGACGTGCACCACAGCTGAAACAGGAAGGATATGAGAATACAATAAGGAAATGCTGCAGCATGGTAATTGATGTACACATGAGTAATTAACACCTAGGAACTCACAGTGGGCCATAGACAACAGCTATATATATATATATATATATATATATATATATATATATATATATATATAGAGAGAGAGAGAGAGATGTTGATATAAGGGGATATACATATATATGCAGATATATAGGTAGGTTAACAACGTCTACATAACCATGGAGGTACATATAAATGGGATACCTACCACATACCGACTGCTTTACATACCAACGTGCGTAATCCCGAGGCTTAAGGTCTGAAAGAACACAGTACCGAAACACCAGATGTGCGAGGTTTAAAATCACAATGTTAAGGGACAGTTAGTCAGTGCTTCTGGTGTTGCAGTTCAGGTAGGTTACTGTGTGTAAATGTGCTTCTGAGGCCTATAGTGTGTGTAAGTGTGTGTTCTGAGTCTGGTGTGTGTTCTTGGGGGACTGTAATGTGTGGGTGTGGGTTAGCTTTGTGCATCTGTGTGCATGATCTAGGAGGTAGAATATTAAAGTGGAGGGGTGTGGGGGTGCAGACACCTACATGGGGGGTGTAGGGGGGCTTGCCCACCTGCTCATACATAGTGTAGGATGTTTTGTTTGGATGTGGTGGGTAGTGGTGTGTCTATGTGTGCGTCTGTGTGTTCTATGCTCGTGTTACTTTCGCAAGTTACTGTCGCTGTCAGTAATGTGGGGTATGGGAGCCTGGGCCCGGTACTGTGTACATCAGAACTGTGCGGTTTCGGGATTCTGTAGGTATCCCATATACAGTGGTCGAAGTGTTCATATATGCGTATAACATGGATCATAGCAATCACACATTCCGCCACGACCATCCTCTATGAACAAAGGGTATGGAGAGTATATGCCTATACACTATTGCAAATATGTGCTATGGACATGAGCCAATGATAGTGTTACCACCTGTCCCACTTTGCGAGAGACAGTTCTTTGGGTGGTTGTGTCCTGATGAAATATATTAAACGTGGCAAATGTCCTGGGATTGTGGGACATAATTATGTCCCACATGTAATGTAATAGTCGCATACAATAGTTCTTTCTGTATCTAAAATACCTACATGTTACAAGAAACAGAATAAGCAACTAAACTGCTACAAGAATAAGCTTATATTTAGGCAAGAAAGAATAGTTCTATCCCTTGTACTCACCATGGGTTTGTGTCAGCCTGTAAATTCCGATGTGTGTCGCAAAAATGTCCCACTATGGCCATATGAAAAGGTGGCAACCCTAGCCAAAGAGGTTCAGTCACCAACACAACTACAATGACTGCAAATACCTATGGCAAAAATACACAGCTTTCATGTAGCAGCACTTTATTACATTCTGATGTATTTCTGAAAAGATTCAAGGACTAACATCACCTGCATGCTATACAGGAACCACATAACAGTGCCTTAATGAATCAGCCTGCAATTACCATAGTATTAGTCCACTAAAGGATAGGTGTTCAAATAGGGATGGAACCCTCACGCACATATCAAATATGTATAAAAGCAGTTCCTACACACCTGCATCTGCTATGCACACCCACCATCACCCCCACACCCAAACAAATTATAATACAAACTATAATAACATCACAGATCATTCACTCACTATACTACATCTGCAGAAGCCTTAACATATCTTGTCAGAGACTCACTAACATGGCCCTATGTGAAATAGTTGCTGTTATACAATGGAACAGCTGCTGATGTTACAGGGTTTGTTTGCACTAATCCTGTTTCAGAGGGTTGTGTGTACACCGGGGTGTGTTACCAATTACTAAGTAACAGCACAGTATGATACACATGTACACCAAATCAAGGATGTCTGATGAGCACACTTTAAACCACATAACAGTTCATGCATAGCCATAGAGCCTTGAGCTGCTCAAACATCCTTGCCAGACTTAAACATCTGTAGAAGTATCAGGTACAAACAAATCCTGCATAAGTAGCAATGTACTGAAATATAACAGCTGTACTCACATATAGAACACATTTGTTTAGCCATTACACACAATCCACGGGAGTCATGAAGCTAATATATCTCTGTCTGCCTCCATATAGCTGTTGAAATACATCACAAGCAACACATCCAGGCTGTCTTCCTCGAAAGTAAGGCAAACAGACAATGCCCAAAAGGAGTATTCAGTTATACACCACTGTTGTTATGGTACTGGCTAATGGAGTAGCTGCACAGCTGATGTGCATCTAATTAACTACTTTGGGGCACCAATTGGTGGTTAGGATACCACATGTTACCAATATGTAACTAGAAAAGGATGGCTTATCACACATTCAAAACATCCGTATATACCAGCAGAATGTTACAAAGAAGATTGAAACACAAACTGAAAATGAATAAATCAACAGTTAACGACACCTCGGGTTACAAATAAGGTATGTAGAACAGTCAGTATGTCTGTGTATTTAGTACCTGTTCAGTAGTATTTAAAGTGCACGCACTCCATATAGTGGAAACAGTTATCTTGTAGTGATGTATTGTTGAGCATAGTAATGCTTGCAGTATTTGTGTGTACTGTTGTAGGTCACAAGGCAAACACCGCATACACCACAATGGATGCTATATAAGGGCTTTGAACACAAATACTCCTCACCAGCTGCTGTCAGTGGCAGGGCTGGTCCAACACATATGTGCTATAACAGGGGATATTATATGTTGATATATTGTAACACTAGCCATATGTATGGGTGTATTACTGAGTATAACATGTCAAAGGTTGGGCCACTGTGCAATTATGATTTACATTGTGGGATACGTATTACAAGTTACATAGCATTAATGTTATGTTAGGCAAACATTAGTTATGTCTATTGGCATTTACAATGCACACTAACAGGATACATATGACCTTTAGTCACCCGGCAGTTTATCAGCATGATAGCAAAGTAAAATAGAAGAGGTAGTTAACTATCCATGCACATAAGACATGTAATAAATGCAAAGGTAGGTACTCAGCTGTCTTACCAAGGGTATTTACAAGCCTAGCTAGAGTGTGTTTGCTTTCGCCACCCCCACAGGTTAGTTCCTTATGCCTCTGAATGGCAGAGGCACTGCAGTGATCCCCAGGGTACATGCCTGTCTCCCATCCACATGTCAAGGTTCCCCTTGAAGAGTGCTATTGAGGGGCCCTGCCGATGTACATTGGAATCATGTTCCAAAGCATGGCGTGTATCCGGGTCAGGAATCTATCCGTCCAACATGTCGTAGTCATTGTTGTGGTTAGGTGTATATCCCTAGAGCATGTGGCTCTCAGGGGCTTCTATTTAGGTGGAGCATATCCAGCAATACTGGGTTGAACATGAGCCTTGTATGTCAAGCAGAGATCACCTGTGAGTACGCAGTATGCAACTGAGTACAGCTGCATAGGTCATCTATTTGAGGTCAGTAATCCTCTTGGTGTGGTACTGTTCTGGTCTTCCAAGCTGTTTCAGTTATCTTGTAAGTTATATCCCAAATGGGGTGTTGTATCTTTTAATGGGTCTAATAAGTCATTAGTAGAGAGGCACAATGGCCTCCTTTGATCTGGGTGCAAACCCATTAGAGATTAGGGGGGCCATGTAGAAGGATATTCTAACCACCTTGTCATTATGGGTATCGAAGGTGAGATTGCTATCTACTGGGGTTCCCAGATCCCTTATTACCTTTTCTGTATGTAGGGGACTAGCACCTATGTGGTAGTCCACGGGTAATTAGTTATATCCAAAGGAGATGACTATGCACTTTTTGGCATTCAGCTTGAGGCCATGATATTGACACCGGGTATCCGTCTCAGAGCGACCCTTCCAGAGGGTGTCTGTAACAGCTGGGGAAACATTTATGTCCCCTAGTTTGCAGTCATCTTTTCAGCCAAAGCCCTCTGTGCTTGCCTGTATGTCAGAGAATTATATACCGAACATGAGGGGTCCTAGGACTGAGCCCTGGGGGATGCCACTTGTAACTGGAATACAGTCAGACCTAGGGAATGCAACTCCCACTGTGTGGGTTCTGTCCGTGAGCCACTTTGCAAACCATCACATGACATAGGGGTTAATGTTCAGGCAGATGGGTATGTTGATAATACCAGAATGAAGAACAGTGTTGAAAGCCTTTGAGAGATCTAGATAGGCTGTGTCGACCTCCTTGCCCTCATCTAATGCCTTGGTAACTGTCTCTAAGAAGTCCACCAAGTTTAGGAGGCATGGTCTGCCCTTAACAAAACCAAACTGGAAGGGGTTAAAGGGTTGGAGGTACCCAATGTCTGTGAATGAGATCCATGATGTGCTCCATAGCCTTGAAGTCAGGCCTATAAGGCAATAGGTCCCATGGTCCGTTGTGGCGCCACCTTTGTGGAGTGGGATAACTGTTGCTGTGCACCATTCAGGAGGCACTAAGCCCGATGTGAGGCTATTATTAAACATGGCACGTAGGTGGGGAGCCAGTACATTCTGAAGTTCATGTAAAACACAGCCTGGGATGTTGTCCGGTCCCATGGATGCTGTGATATTGGCTTTAGAGTGTGCAGCTTTGAGAGGGAGGGTGGAAAGGTAGCACTGAACCTATCTGCCAGGATGTTGGCAATATCAGTTGATTTTGTAATGTTCGTGCCTTTGTGCTGTGACTCAGAGCAGATCTGGGTGTTGATATCGAGATATGTGGCATAACTATAGAATGCTTGGTGGTTGTTGTTGGAATTAGTGGTGGTTTTGTTTCGTAACTAGTGTTGGAGGATCTTATAAGGGATCTCATCTTCTTACTGAGGCTGACCAGGGAGCTCCTCCACGCATGGGATTGTACTCTCGTTTGCAACAGTGTCTTCCTGCTGTAGTACAGTTTGTTTATGGCAGGGGACCACCAGACTGGTTTCCTTAATTAAGAGTATAGCGTCTTGGTTCTGTTTGGGATAGCACAATCCATGCACTCGTGTAAGTGCTTATAGAGTGCATTTGTGTAGGATTCAGCAGTTGTAACAGTATTATCCATCTGCAAGGGTGTCATGACGTTCACCACGTCTGTCTTAAGAAGCATGAAGTTGGCTTTGTAGACATATTATACTGTGGTTCCCTTAATGGGGGGTGGGGGCAGGATGTGGATATCAATGGTGTTCAGCTCATGGTCAGATCGGACCAACGAGAAGTTGACTTCAGGTGTGGAGCACCGGTCACTCATGTTGGTAATGCCTAGGTCTAGGATATTGTTGCCCCTGGTAGGCGTGTGGATATGTTGATCCAGGACATTGGTGCTTATGAATTCCAAAAAGTGTTGAGCTAATGAGTTGGTACACTAGTAGTTTTCTCAGTTAATGGTGGGGTAGATTCAATGAGACTACGTGATGAGTGTGGTGTGGTGCAGATGTTTACCTTCTCCACATGACTGTCAGGGTCAGGCTTGGTTGGAGAGAGCTTTACCTCCAGTTTGGCTAGATAAGTGCACCTCTCACAGGTTGTAGTGTTGGGTGGTAGGCAGAGAAGCTTGACTGTGCACATGAGGCAATGTGTACATTGCCTCAAGATGTCCAGATTCATCAGATAGACAGGAGAGAACACTGGCAGTTGACTCTTGGACATGCCTGAGTATAAAACTAATTTCCCCTAGATAAGTGAGGACAGTGATTACAAGAGCTATTTTACTCTAAGCAAGTAAGAAAAGTATGTACAAAACCTGTTTACCTCTAGGTAATGAGGAAGACTGAGTGCTATAGTAGTTAGCAGCTTACGTAGTGCTTACAAGTTTTGAACAAGTGCTGAGCATGAATAAGCAATCCAGATAGGGTCTTGGATAAGATAAACACACTGCCCCCCAACAGGTACACAATCATATATCCATGTACACCACAGGGCCCCTGTACTCAGAACTATGCAGATACAAGCTGCACTCAAGCTGCATGGGACCTGTCCACATCACAGGTTGTATCATACACATATGGCAAAACAAGATGCTCTCCACGTACACATCATGTAAAACATAGCTCCATGTCAGGCTGTGTACACACTGTATGGTGCATATCAACAGGTATCACAACCCACAAAGGGCGAGACACCACTGATAATGGGAAGTACTGCACTACTACCCTGCAGAGTCTGGTCTGAAAGGCCATGAACCTTGATCAAATAAATGATGTCAGCAGTACAGATGTAGATGACAGTAAGGTTGATTTCACACTGCAAATCATAACTTTGCCAGGTCATAAGACATCACCCATACTGTGTTTTACCTACACTTGGTATACTAGATGTACATTCTTATGTCACAGGAGTGTTTTGAAATGGGACTGCTGGCAGAACCAACGCTACAGATGGTGTCTGAATAATACATGCTCATCACACCAGTGGCAGCTACAGTAAGACAGGGTTAATTAATTGTATCCCCCCTCATTGTAGTCCATACCTCTCAGACAAACAGAAGGCATCTGCCTATTGAAGTATGCAAATGACTATGACCTAGGAGCAATAGCCGACTCAAGAGTGTTGTGGCCAACATACAGAAGGGGCTTTGTGGGTAAGTTGTGTGTGACATATGGCCACAATCTGAATGCTACATATTGTATTGTCACCCCAATGTTAATAACCCTGTACCCATGAACTACCACCTAGGTGGCAGTCAACATAATGGACACTTGTGTGTAAGGGATGCAGCTGGGCAGCTGTCTTTCCTGTGATAGCTACATCACCACACCTGTCAGGTAGTCATGTGTGGCAACCCTAATAATGACAGGGTGCCATCCATGAATATAGAGATCATTGTCCAGCCATGCACAACACTCAAGTGACCCATTTCAGATCACATGGGTATTGGCCATGTGCAGATGGCCTACACCTGCCTTCCCATTCCCCATCTCCACTATGTAGCATGATGCATACCCTGAATAAATCCATGTCCAACCGAGTGATGTTGGACATGCTACACGTACTCATCTTGATCTCGAACACATACTTCATGGACATCCACCTTCCACATGCTGGACAGATCCATGTGCCATACACTTTACATAGTCCTGCCATACTATGCATTCCTGTCCATCAAAGCTACGCATCGCTCCCTCTCAGACATGGTGTGATGACTGCATGGTAAATGTATCATTAACCCTGTGGATCAGTAATGCTGCACTGCTCCACCTGGCCCCAGAGACCCGCATGTCGGCTACTGCCAGGTAACCTTTCATCCTACATTCATACATGGCCCATGGCAGATAGCCTATTAGTTGACTTTGACTGTACATGCCATAGTTGATATCCATCCCTGCAAATGCCATCTGGTTAGCCAGTGTCCCATGTATATCACATGTGCAACACAGGTGATATGCAGGATGTTGAATGCTGTACAGTGCCGTGTAGATGTATATGGCAGAACACATACATGTAACTCCTTATGTGAGCAAGTCTGCAGGGTCACAGATCATGCCTGTTAAGGCAGTGTAAGTCTTTATATGTGACATATACACAGCATCAAGGTCGACTGCATTAATGTGGACACATCCAGCCATGTGCTGATAGGTAGGAACACCAGTACAGGCAAACAGACATGCCCACATCAAGACAGCATCCACATGGAGTATGAGCAATGTAATCAGGTGACACACACACAGATATGGTGATAATATCCACTCACCATTGAATGTCATGTGTGTGACACAAACACGTCAGTGTCACGTAAATTTGCAAATAAAACTATTTAAACATAATAAATGCAATACCCATGTATGTTCAGCTGTAGGTCTGTATGTTTCTTTGAGTTACTGTGACCTGTCTCCATCATTATGTCTTCCAGGTATGCCATGTGCAAGGCTATCCCCTTTTACCCGCTTGGAGGATGAGGCCCTCATCCCATACCTACTTGACAATCATAATATCCTGTTCAGCCATGTGCCACAGGATGCACAGCAGCAGTATGCCCTGTGGATGGAACTTCGCAGGAGGGTTAATGATGTGGGTGGCTACAACCGCACATACCAGCAGGTGCACAGACACTATACAGAACTTATTAGATGGGCAAAACAGCGTATGAATGCAATCACCAGGGAACAAGATGCAACAGGTGGTGGACCACCAACCCAGCCCCCACTCACACGAACCGAGGAGCTACTGGCCAACCTGGGGATACCTGAAGAACCACATCCACAAGCCTTAGCCAATATTGTGGAGGTGGGTGTCTCTCAACCACTGAGCCTGGAGTTGCCTAGTAAGTCAGTACTGCACCTATAACAACTATATTCCATATAGTTGCATGTGTCACTGCACAATATGTAATGTAACATCATATGCAAGGCATGTATACACACATGCCGCATACTATAGTATGCTACTCTGTGTATGCACACATGTGCATACACCATAGTATAGTCTAATGTACTGGTCTATGTGTTAACATGCACATTGCACCCTGTATCCATCATACAGACATGGATAATGCTCATACTGCTGTGTTACTCCTATTTAGGTACCTCTGGTGTTCCGCTGTGACAGCAGTCCATTGCAGGTGAGACTGTTATTATTTATCAGGCATCGTAATGCATCATAATGCACAGATCTATCTGCCATGTGGCCATTTACAACATGTACACATACTGTATGGTCCTGTCACAATATACAGGTCGGACCTGCAATGCATCACAATGCTTACTCATGTGCAACACTTGCAAAATATGTGAATCAACTCACCGACATGAATCCTCACACACTGTCATTGCCAGATGTGTGGACAGCTGTGCATACAATGGTGGAGGTGCTGTTCACTGTAGTGACATGTACTACAGATTAGAACTACACATGTGGGGAATACAAACAGTACTACACAGTGGGCTGGAGTATGGCCAGCCCAGAGGATTCACTGGTGTGGATCATAGCCCTGCTATGACTGTCACACAATGTGATGTGCTATCTTGACATGTCCATGAAATCTAGTGGCGTGGCTGCAACACTGCCTAACCAACCTGAAAACATGTCCCACATACCACCCTTTGTCTGCATAACCCTGTCGACAGTGGAGCATATGACATCTATGGGTGTATGTCATATGGGACAACACAGGCATGTGAAATAGATGCCCATCACAATAACTTTGCCAATACATGTGCACACATGGCCATGGAGGATGGCCAGAGACATGAACCAACACACACGTTATACGTGGTGTGCTTGTGTGTACACCCTGTCATACAATGGCTACACATGGTCCAACTATGGGCTTTGTAATGGTTATATTGTAGATGTAGAACACTAGACATCCTACAGGCCTGTGCACATCTTGTATAGGCATGACATCAATCCACCACATAAGATGTGTTGAACATCTTGAGGGTGTCACAAAATGACAACAGTCACCTGTACAGTATCCACATCAGCCCACAGATACAGTACATTCCCCTTGCTGGTGTTGGACATCAATGTCATACTTGCTCCTCATGTGTGTGGTACACAGATGTCATGTGGGACATGGTGTACCGACGTGTTTACCATGTCTGGCCATAGTTGCCAGGCAGCAGCAATATGGTTGCAGATGTGCAGGGGTGTCATCCGAATACCCTTCAGTGACCTGTGTCACAACTTCCACATCATGGTTTAGTGTATATACACCTCAGTGACGTGGGTCACATTCCACAGTATATATGTTTTGTATCTGAACACAGTCATGGCTATGAACTATGTCTGTAACTCACACTGAATAGCAATAGAGATGCCTCATGATTCCCTGCAATGGCCATGCACATCAGCTAAATGTGCAGTATATCTGTAGGGCGGACAGACAACACTGCATTGGGACACCATTACCTCACTGTATATTTGACAGGACACCATTGTGTTAAACATGCATGCATGTCATTGCACATGTCAGCAGATCACATGTCATACTACATGTGATTGTCAAGGTCATATGCCACATATCAGGCAGGTGTACTGTTAAACTGTGCTGGTCTACATGGTGTAGCACAGGGATGTATGCTAACTAGTACTATGATTGTGTAATTTGCATGCCATCTGCTATGACACATGCATGCTGTTGTGTGCAACCCAGGGATGTACGATAACTACCACTATTATTGTCTGCGCTGCATGCCGTCTGCTGTATCATATGCATGTTGCATGCCTTCTGTCATAATCACATGCATGTGTGTCTATTGTATAGATTGTAATGTACAGTTCTTGTCTGCCCTCACAGGTGATGTAGGTGTGTTGCCCTCCTGCAGTACATCTGATGTTAGTGTCCCTACAGACTCTAGCAGTGATGATGAATGTATGATTGAGGCACAGGCAGAGTTGTCAGGGGCTGAAACTGTGCCATTGGTTGCCATTCCAGCTATATCCCCCTCATCCCCACACACAGATCCCATGTCTGCACATACCCCATCACCAGTGGCCATAGAGGAAGGACAGCTGGCACGTGGTAGCTTGGAACAGGAAAGTGTGGGGGATATGGAAGGCGTGCCTGCACACCATGGTGTCAGCCAACTGACTGATGGTGCCCCATACAGGCACATGGCCAGTGCCGCTCGTAGGAGGACCTCTGGCCAACATGCACCTGCAAGACAGAGCGCAGCAGCTGGAGTCACCAGATGCATGTTTCAGGCTGTAATAGAGGCACAGGCATGTGCTGAAGGGCACAACAGAGAGGATTGGAGGCTTCAGAGGGCTGCTGTCCATTCTTTAAACAACAACATCCAGGCAATGGTAAATGCTCAACAGCAGATTGCTGAAGCTTTGGATAGAAGGTTGGGTGACATGGTTGGAGTCCTTGACCATGGCATGACAATCTGCGTGCATGAACTGTCTGTGTTGGAACATCTGGTAGGAGTGAGGTGTTGGCCACGTGGACATAGGCCTGCTACATCACCTGTTTCAGGTTTACGTGTACGAGCTACTCCACATGTCCGCTCCCATAGTGGCGGTAGCAGCAGCAGTGCATCTGGTGCTGTGCTGTCCACACCATGACACAGCAGGCCACATGCACGTGGCCTGGAATGGTCCCAGCAGGGACACGGTTCCAGTGGACAAGTGACATCAGACAGTAGCCAATCTGCACCTCTGCCTGGTAGTGCCCGTGCAACCCCTGGCAGGCACAGGTCACATGTCCGTGACTGGACACTGTGAACTGTAAAACCTGGTCTGTACAGTCTGCAGCTATCAATAATACCCCTGTGTAGGCCAGACACATGGCAGAACTGTGTGCATACATACATGCCCACACTGGAAACATATGTAGGGCACTGCAACACACACATGCATGACAACCAAACATGCCCAATTAGATCAAAGGCCCTAACCCACACACATGATGTCATCCAATGGTGCAGCCTAGGCCTCTGGCAAACATTATCACCATGTGCATATAATGATGTCTGTGCTGCATCCCTGACATCCACACCATCGGTGCAGGGACATGCTCATATGTTCTGATGCACAGGGTGAACAGACTAGGAAGATAAGTGTAGTTTACAATGTTGAGTACTGTTGACAGGCAGCAGACATACCATGTACTACAGGTGTACAATGCATTTCGTACTGTTAAAAATATGTGTCTTGTGTAACAACAGTAACTGCATGTTGGTCATGATGTTCGGCTGTCCTCCTTCACGTCTAATTGCACGTGCCGGTGGATGTCAGTGTTTGCAGGTAGTGTCCCATATGTCAATGTGGACTACTCACATGTATGTATGAATATACCAGCATGCACCATGTAGCTGCCACATAACAGTGAGAATGTCCCATGTTCCAAACACGTGTAGTGATCCAAGAGCATAATAGCTGTGTATTAAGCTACTGTGG